>NC_090657.1:178317089-178562089 GCF_040937935.1 Hyperolius riggenbachi
ATGCCTTGTTTGCTTTGCTCTCACTGCTGCTGCCTGGGAGGTCTGTCTCCATTAGCTTGCCTGTTATCGCTGGCTTATCGCGTTATCTAACCAGATGGTATTCTCCGTCCTGATACCGCCTGCTCTAATCTTTATGAATTGACATGTAGTGACGTGTTGTGATAATCACCGCATAAGGCGGTAATTTCCTGCACTGTTCAGGAATTGTAGCTTTTCATGCAGAAACAGCTTTTATGAATAGACACTTTGCTAAATGGTCGGTAAAGATAGCTGTTTTGAGCATTACCGCATGCGGGAATGCTTTATGAATAGAGGCCTGTGTAGGAATTTTTGGAAGTGAGTGATATCTGGTCATTTTTAAAGCGCTTTTGAATTTAATGCTACCAATTTGTAGTTCTGAGTAGTAAAATTATGCAAATAAACATTCGTAAAACAATCATTCTGCAAATTGTATCATTAGTGGCCACTTTAAACCCAGCATAAAAGTACAAAGAATAGAGATAAGAGAAAATAGGGTTTACATGGTACAGACAGTACATAAATCTACCCAAGCAAGGTAGATGGAACCTAAGCTTCTTGTACGATCAGTGTTTAAAGTGAACCAGAGACGAAGCACCCTCATGTACGTCACCTATATATCAATGGGATCATTAGAGAAAACACCTACCCTGCTCTCTGTTTCATCTTTCACTGCTCAGCCTGCTTCTAATTAGCCCTGATAAAATCCCCCACTGAGCATTCAGTTTGGCTTTGCTCAGGAAGCATTATAGCTAAGTCTGTCTTCTTTGTTGTCTTTTCAAGCCTAAGTCTGCCCCCTTCTGGCTCTGTCTTCCTGTCCTGTAGACTTGCAGCATCACAGAGAGCTGTGATGAGATGGAAGGAGCTGCTAATGTAAGGGTATGTTGAAAAACTTTTTTTTTTTTTAATGTATATTTGTTAGTCGTAAGAGGTTTTTAGAAATGGTGATTTCATTTTGCACACAGTCCACTAAATAATATGCTTTTCTGATGAACTGTGTTTTGCGTGGAGTTATAGTAAAAAAAAAACTAAAAACACAAATACGGCACCCCAGAACGGCGAAAATACCAGGTATGGTATTTATTTTGTAAAATCTGTCGGGGGGGGGGGATATGTTTATTTTGTGCCAAAGCGTTCATCTCTGGTTTCCTTAAACCACCCTGGCGTTCTATTGTTTGCGCCAGGGTGGATGCGCAGCACTATTTTTTGTAGTGCTACATGTAGTGCTAGCTACATGATGCCTCCCTCCCTTCCGCATCCCTCCCACCCCTCCGATCCCCGCCGGCACTATTACCCATAAGGAAACCCCGTTTTGAACGGGATTTCCTTTAGCGCTTCCCCCGTCGCCATGACGACGATCGCGATGACGTCATCGACAGCGTGACGTCAGACGGAGTTCCGATACACCCCTCAGCATTGCCTGCCACTGATTGGCCAGGCTACGCAGGGGTCTCAGGGGGGGGGGGGCGGCATCGGCATGTTACGCGGCGGGTAGCGGCGCATCGGCAGTGAGCGGCGGCGATCGTCCCCAACACGCAGCAAGCAAAGTGCTTGCTGCGTGTTTTTTTTTTTTAATTATGAAAATCGGCCCAGTGGGGCCTGCGCGGCGCCCTCCGGCGGTCATGGACGAGCTGAGCTCGTCCATACCGCCAAGGAGGTTAAAGAGGAACTTTATCCTATGATTGAACTTCGCCCCAATTAGTAGCTGATATCCCCTTTCTCGCCAGAAATCTTTACCTTTTCTTGAATAGGTCAACAGGGACGTCTGTATGGCTGATATTGTGGTGAAACCCCTCCAACTGTGTGATGCCATGGCTCTTACAGTTTGCTATCTGTGAACCTCATTGCATTGTTGGAAATAACATTTTTTTCCAACTGCCAAGCAAGCAGTATCTACCTCTGTGCATAGAACTCTCAGTAACGAACATTTCGTACAGATCAATCATCTGGCAGAACTAAAAACTTCACCACCAGTGATAAATTTCAGAACTTAAATCAGGGAGAGGAAAGATTTTATAATGGAAAAACACGGGCTAAATAACTTATAAGTGAATATAGTAGAAAATAATGAATTGCGTTATTTTCACTACAGTTGCTCTTTAGCTACTTCACCACCAAGGGTTTTTACCCTAATGGACCAGAGCAATTTTGAACTTTATCACTACTAGTCACAATAAAACAATCTATATCTTGTTTTTTCCCCCATTAATTAGGGTTTCTTTGGGTGGTATATTATGCATGTAGTGTGTTGCCCTAGAGTGGGCCTGACAGTCCTGTGTAGTGTGTTGGCATGTGCCTTAGAGTGGACCTGACACAGCCCGTGTTGTGTGTTGGCAAGAGCCCTAGAATGGGCCTGACACAGCCCCATGTAGTGTGTTGGCAAGTGCCCTAGAGTGGGCCTGACACAGCCCCGTGTAGTGTGTTGGCACGTGCCCTAGAGTGGGCCTGTCACAGTCCTGTGTAGTGTGTTGGCACGTGCCCTATAAGGGGCCTGACACAGCCGCGTGTAGTGTGTTGGCACGTGCCCTAGAGTGGGCCTGACATAGCCCGTGTAGTTGGCACGTGCCCTAGAGTGGCCCTGACACAGCCTGTGTAGTGTGTTGGCACGTGCCCTAGAGTGGGCCAGACACACCCCGTGTAGTGTGTTGGCACGTGCCCTAGAGTGGCCCTGACACAGCCTGTGTAGTGTGTTGGCACGTGCTCTAGAGTGGGCCTGACAGCCCGTGTAGTGTGTTCGCACATGCCCTAGAGTGGGCCTGACACAGCCCCATGTAGTGTGTTGGCACGTGCCCTAGAGTGGGTCAGAAACACCCCGTGTAGTGTGTTGGCACGTGCCCTAGAGTGGGCAAGACACACCCCGTGTAGTGTGTTGGCACGTGCCCTAGAATGGCCCTGACACATCCTGTGTAGTGTGTTGGCATGTGCCTTCGAGTGGGCCTGACACATCCCCTTGTAGTGTATTGGCACATGCCCTATAGTGGCCCTGACACAGCGCGTGTAGTGTGTTGGCACGTGCTCTAGAGTGGGCCTGATACAGCCCCATGTAGTGTGTTGGCATGTGCTCTAGAGTGGGTCTTACACAGTCCTGTGTAGTGTGTTGGCACATGCCCTATAAGGGGCCTTACACAGTCCCGTGTAGTATATTGGCGGGTGCCCTAGAGTGGGCCTGACACAGTCCCATGTAGTGTGTTGGCACATGCCCTAGAGTGGATCTGACACAGTCCTGTGCAGTGTGTTGGCATGTGCCCTAGAGTGGCCCTGACACAGTCCTGTGTAGTGTGATGGCATGTGCCCTAGAGTGGCCCTGACACAGTCCTGTGTAGTGTGTTGGCATGTGCCCTAGAGTGGGCCTGACACAGTCCTGTGTAGTGTTTTAGCATGTGTCCTAAAGTGGCCCTGACACAGTCCTGTGTAGTGTGTTGGCATATGCCCTAAAGTGGGCCTGACACAGCCCTATGTAGTGTTTTAGCATGTGTCCTAAAGTGGCCCTGACACAGTCCTGTGTAGTGTGTTGGCATATGCCCTAGAGTGGGCCTGACACAGTCCTGTGTAGTGTGATGGTATGTGCCCTAGAGTGGCCCTGACACAGTCCTGTGTAGTGTGATGGCATGTGCCCTAGAGTGGCCCTGACAGTCCTGTGTAGTGTGTTGGCATGTGCCCTAGAGTGGGCCTGACACAGTCCTGTGTAGTGTTTTAGCATTTGTCCTAAAGTGGCCCTGACACAGTCCTGTGTAGTGTGTTGGCATATGCCCTGGAGTGGGCCCAACACAGCCCCATGTAGTGTGTTGGCACTTGCCCTATAGTGGGCCTTACACAGCCCCGTGCAGTGTGTTGGCACATGCCCTATAGTGGGCTTGACACAGACCCGTGTAGTGTGTTGGCACGTGCCCTAGAGTGGGCCCGACATAGCCCCATGTAGTGTGTTGGCGCGTGCCCTAGAGTGGTGGTCAAATTGTGTCCAATGAGTTTTTAAAGGTTTATGTCATTCCACAAGATACCAAGTCGTTCTTGTTTCATACTTCTGTTGACAATCCGAGTTGTAATTGTGTCAACGCCCACTAAGTCATTTAATGTTTTATGTGGTACCCAAAGATTCTGCTAATAATTACTCACTTTCCAACATTGACTGTCTCCATGGAGATTTAACATAACACATAGCTCTAGTGTGAATGGCACACGAAAAACTCTAGATATTGGCATGACAACCTGGCCTGCATGACCTGTTTCCTCATTACCAAACTCCACGATATCCATCTTTAATGTCCACGACTGATGGGCAAAATAGGGATTCATGCCGAGGCTACGAATCTATCAAATTTCCTTTTTTGTATATTGTCCATAAAAACTGTTATTTCTTTTTGTTCTTTTTCCCCAAAATAATTTTATCTATCTTACCTACCATAGTCATAGTCTAATGCACTACCATATTATTATTATGTATTTACATAGCACTGACATCTTCTACAGCGCTTTACAGAGTACATAGTCATGTCACCGACTGTCCTCAGAGGAGCTCACAATTTAATACCTACCATAGTCATAGTCTAATGCACTACCATATTATTATTATGTATTTACATAGCACTGACATCTTCTACAGCGCTTTACAGAGTACATAGTCATGTCACTGATTGTCCTCAGAGGAGCTCACAATCTAATCTAATTAGTCATAGCCTAATGTCCTACCATATTATCAATATGTATTTATATAAGAATTAGAACAATATTCATCTGCCAAGCACCACTGGGTCGTGCCCAGAATTGGGGTTGGCACTTACAGTACATGGCTCAGAGTAGAAGCAGGAAAATAGGATATATTATACAGCAAACTAAAATGTCAAGCAATGTCAGAAAGATGTATTACTAGTATTGTTTGACTAGACAGTCCATCAGTCCGGTGGCTGCAACATAAGGGGGAAATAAAGTGAGGTGGGTGGGCCCTGCAGGTAAAAGGGCATGGAGGGAGTTCAAGAGGTTAACAGCAGAGGGGAAAAAGGAGATCTTATGCCTTGAAGTTCTGGTGGAGATGGCACGAAACCTCAGGCCTGATGGTAGTGTTGAGCGAAAAAGAAGTGGCCAGGGTGTGAGGGATCATTGGCGATCTTCAATGCTCTGGAGTGCAATCTGGAGTGGTGGAGAAGATACAGTGAGGGGAGGGATCTCCTGATGATCCTCTCCACTGACCTGATGACCCTCTGTAGTTTGTATCTGTCCCTGGTGGTGGAACCAGGGTACCAGACCAGGATGGAGAAACTGAGGACCAATTCAATGGTGGCAGTATAGAAGCAAGTCAGCAGCTCCTGGGCCATTCCAAACTTCTGCTGGGCTTTTCTCTGGGTGGAGGCGATGTTTGTCTTCCAGCTCAGGTCGTTGGAGATGGTTGTACCCAAGAGGCGCATGGTGGCTACTTTTTCAAATCTTTGCACCTCGGTGCCCTCAATGTAGATTGGAGGAGGGGTGGGGACATGCTTCCTGAAGTCGGTTATTATCTTGATGATCTTGGTTGTGTTGAGGACCAGCCTAATCTCCCTACATCAACGGCATATTCTGTGAACCTCCGGATGATAGGCCTGCCTGTCATTCTTGGATACAAGGCCCATGGTGATGGTGTCATCAGCGAATTTGATGACCTTGACAGAGTTTGTCATGAATCTGCAGCTGTTCACATAGAGGGAGAACAGGATCGGTGACAAAACCCAGTCTTGTGGGGCACCCGTGTTGGTGACCCTTGGTTGAAAGGAGGTATCACCCAGCTTGACCACCTGGGACCTATTGGTCAGGAAGTCTGTGATCCATAGGTGTAGGGTGGGATGACCTTAAGTGCTTCAAGATTGTTTTGTAGTATGTGGGGGCAGTAGGTATTAAAGGCCAAGCTAAAGTCCAGAAGGAGGATCCTGGCGTACAAGTTTGAGCTCGAGGCAGATATTGATGGTTTCATCGGTGGATCTGTTTGCTCTGTATGCAAACTGGAATGTGTCCAGTACTGGCAGTGTAGAGAGCTTAAAGGGAACCCAAGGTGAGAGGGATATGGAGGCTGCCATATTGTTTTTTTCTTTTTAAACAATTTCAGTTGCTGAGCAGTCCTCCTGATCCTGTATTCTAATACTTTTAGCCACAGACCGTGAACAAGTATGCAGCAGATCAGGTGCTCTGACTCAGCTGATTCACTCGATTAGCCATATGCTTGTTCCAGGGTTTTGACTCACACTACTTATGCCAGAAGATCAACAGGGCTGCCAGGCATGGTTTACAGGGAAATAAACATGTCAGCCTCCATATTCCACTCACCTCAGGTTCCCTTAAAGGTCTTCATGATGACGGATGTTAGGGCCACAGGCCTCTAGTTGTTGAGGTTGGAGATTACCTGCTTTTTAGGGACGGGATGATGGTACACCTCTTGAAGCACCTCTTGAAGCACAAAGGGACAGAAGAAGAGGTGGAGCCGTAGGAGAAGGGGCAGAGCCGCGGAATGAGGAGCAATTGCCAGCTGGGCAAAGGGGCTGAGCAACAGCCTGGAGGGAAGCTTAGGGGGAAGTCACCTCTCCAGGATTGTCCTCCTCTGCATGATACATGTGATGACAGGAGAGCCTAGTAGGAGGAAGAGGATTCTGGAGGCATGAATTCTCCCTCTGCTACAAACTCTAGGGTTGGGGGTGCCCTCTATACTTGGTGGGGTCACCTGGCAAGCTATACTGGGGGGAGGGGTCACCTGATTACCTATAATGGGAGTAAGGGTCATCTTGCTAACTATAATGGGGAGGTCATCAGGCTACACATACTGACACCCAGTGTCACCATCCCCACCCAGTGTCACCCTCCTCCCACCCTGTGTCACCCTCCACACCCAGTGTCACCTTCCACAATAAGTGTCACCCTCCTTTCACCCAGTGTCACCCACCCAGTGTCTCCTCTCATCCAGTGTCTCCCACCTCCAACCCAGTGTTACCCTCCCCACTCGGTGTGACCCTTCTTCCATCCAGTGTCAGCTTCCTCACCCAATGCCACCCTCCCAGCAGCACCCAGTGTCACCCTCCCACCCCACTCAGCATCTCCACCCCACCCTACCAGCACCCAGTGGGGGAACAGTTAATTAAGTTTTGTCTGAGATAAAATTTACTGAATTTCATATTTGTGTAATGTATGTGCATTTCACATGTGTCAGAGATATTTTTTTCCGTTTTTCACATGTTTGCTGCATTTCATGTGTGGGAGGTAATGTTAACTGCATTTAGCATGTTGTAGGTAATGTTTGCTGCATTTCATGTTTACCTCATTGCATGTGTCGGAGGTATCGTCTTCTACATTGCATGTGCAGGAAGTAACGTTTGCCTGATTGCACGTGTGGGAGGTAAACTTTGCTGTATTTCATGTGTCATAGGTAACGTTTGCCTCATTACATGTGTAGTAGGTAAAGTTTGCCTCATTGCATGTGTTGGAGATAACGTTTGCCTCATTGCATGTGTAGTAGGTAAAGTTTGCCTCATTGCATGAGTCGGAGGTAAAGTTTGCAGCATTTCATATGTTAGAGGTAACATTTGCTTCATAGCATGCATCGGTGGTATTGTTTGCTGCATTACATGCGTCAGAGGTAACGTTTGCTCTATTGCATGTGTGGTAGGTAAAGTTTGCTGAATTTCATGTGAAGGAGGTAAAGTTTGCTTCATTGCATGTGTGGGAGGTAAAGTTTGAAGCAATTCATGCATCTGAGGTAACATTTGCCTCATTGCATGTGTTGGGGTAACGTTTGCTGCATTTCATGCATATCAAGTAACGTTTTCCTCATTGCATGTGTAGTAGGTAAAGCTTTCCTCATTGCACATGTTGGAGGTAATGTTTAGCACATTGCATGTGTCAGAAGTAACGTTTGCCTCATAGCATGCGTCGGAGCGAACGGTTGCTGCATTTATTATTTGATGGTCATAGAGACTGCGTTTGCTACTTTGGGGTTATTGTTGCAGGGAGCTCTTGATTACTAAATGGTATGCTAATAAATGTACCAAAAGAAATACATTGACAAGAAAATTTTTATTTTTTGCTGGCCTCTTTATTAGATACATCTTGCTAGTACTGAGTTTGGCCTCTTTTTTTGCCTTTCAAACTGCTTTATTCTTCATGGCGTTCCTTATGCTGGGTACACACGTTGAGATTTCCGGCTCGATTCGCGGTTCGATTCGATTATTTCAAACATGCTCGATCGGATTTCGATCGTTTTTGCCGTCGATTTTGCTTTACTTAACATGGAAAAAACGATCGAAATCCAATCAAGCATGTTTGAAATAATCGAATCGAACCGTTCGATCCCGTGAATCGAGCAGGAAATCTCAATGTGTGTACCCAGCATTAGAGATTTTGGTCCACATTGACCTGATATCATGATCGTACTCAATGCCAAGCCGCTGCAGCTAAAGCTAACAAAATTTTGGGATGCATTAAAAGGGAAATAAAAACTCGAGATGCTAGCATAATATTGCCCCTGTTTAACTCTCTAGTAAGGCCACATCTGGAATATGGAATTCAGTTCTGGGCACCACATTACAAAAAAGATATTGCAGTTTTAGAGCAGGTGCAGAGACGAGCAACAAAATTGATACGTGGGATGGAAGGTCTCGCTTACCAAGAAAGGTTAGATAAACTGGGTTTATTTAGTCTAGAGAAAAGACGCCTTAGAGGAGATCTAATTAACATGTATAAATACATCAGAGGGCAATATAATAGCTTGGCGGATGAGCTTTTTGTACCTAGGCCTTCTCAAAGGACTAGAGGACATGATCTGCGCAAGGAGGAAAAACGTTTTAGCCATTTATTTAGGAAAGGGTTCTTTACAGTAAGAGTGATTAAGATGTGGAATGCATTGCCACAGGAAGTCATTCTGGCAAACTCTATACCTGCATTTAAAGGGGGCTTAGATGCTTTCCTTGCGTTGAAAGACATCCATGGCTACAATTACTAGGTAATGCCTAATGATGTTGATCCAGGGATTTTATCTGATTGCCATCTGGAGTCAGGAAGGAATTTTTCGCTTTTGGGGCTAACTGGACCATGCCTTGTAAGGGTTTTTCGCCTTCCTCTGGATCAACAGGGATATGTGAGGGAGCAGGCTGGTGTTGTACTTTATACTGGTTGAACTCGATGGACGTATGTCTTTTTTCAACCAAAATAACTTTGTTACTATGTAACTATGATGCAGTTTCTACAGATTTATTGTCTGCACATCCATGATGATAATCTCCAGTTTCACCACACCATGGGGGAAACACTGCTTTCTTATGCGTTTGGGAAACTTTGTCTAATTACCTTTAAGGTCTTTTTGCCCACCTGCAGTGGTGCTCGGATACCTCTTTTTGATATCCGGGTTGTTTCCGGATCCAGATAGCAAAAAATCTGGATAAACCTAGATATCTGGATTCGAACCGTTCGGAAATCCGAGTCGATCCAGATATCCAAACCCATTATCCTGTGGAAGCAGCGTGTGTATCAGCGTCTATGCAGAGTAGGAGACCGGCGGCGAGTGAGTGATCGGCGATTGGAACCAGGGAGGTGAGTTACTATTTACAGCGCTTCCCTGCTGCAATCACTCTGCAGTCGGAGGGGGGAGCACGGAGGGCGGCCCGGGGAAAGGAAGGGAGGGAGAGGTCGGGCTGCCCTCCATTATGGGGGGACCTACCTACCTCACTTATACTGGGGGGCAGCTACCTATCTAACCTATACTGGGGGGCAGCTACCAATCTAACCTATACTGGGGGGCACCTAACCTATCTAACCTATACTGGGGGGGCACCTAACCTATCTAACCTATACTGGGGGGGGGGGCACCTAACCTATTTAACCTATACTGGGGGGCAGCTACCTATCTAACCTATACTGGGGGCAGCTACCTAATCTAGCCTATACTGGGGGGCAGCTACCAATCTAACCTATACTGGGGGGCATCTAACCTATACTGGGGGGGGGGCACCTAACCTATCTAACCTATACTGGGGGGGGGCACCTAACCTATCTAACCTATACTGGGGGGCAGCTACCTATCTAACCTATACTAGGGGCAGCTACCTAATCTAACCTATACTGGGGGGCAGCTACCTATCTAACCTATACTGGGGGGCAGCTACCTATCTAACCTATACTGGGGGGCACCTACCTAATCAACCTGTACTGGGGGCAGCTACCTAATCTAACATACTGGAGGGCAGCTACCAATCTAACCTATACTGGGGGGCAGCTACCTAATCTAACTCATACTGGGGGGCAGCTACCTAATCTAAAGTATACTGGGGGCAGCTACCAATCTAACCTATACTGGGGGGCAGCTACCCATCTAACCTATAGGGGGCAGCTACCCATCTAACCTATACTTGGGGGGTACCTACCTAATCTAACCTATACTGGGGTACAGCGACCTCTCTAACCTAAACTGGGGGGCAGCTACCTAATCTCACCTATACTGGGGGGCAGCTATCTAATCTCACCTATACTGGTGGGCAGCTACCTAATCTAACCTATACTGGGGGGCAGCTACCAATCTAACCTATAGGGGGCAGCTACCAATGTAACCTATACTTGGGGGGCACCTACCTAATCTAACCTATACTGCGGGGCAGCTACCTATCTAACCTATACTGGGGACAGCTACCTATCTAACCTATACTAGGGGCAGCTACCTAATCTAACCTATACTGGGGGGGCAGCTACCTATCTAACCTATACTGGGGGGCAGCTACCTATCTAACCTATACTTGGGGGCACCTACCTAATCAACCTGTACTGGGGGCAGCTACCTAATCTAACATACTGGAGGGCAGCTACCAATCTAACCTATACTGGGGGGCAGCTACCTAATCTAACCCATACTGGGGGGCAGCTACCTTATCTAACCCATACTGGGGGGCAGCTACCTAATCTAACCTATACTGGGGGCAGCTACCAATCTAACCTATACTGGGGGGCAGCTACCCATCTAACCTATAGGGGGCAGCTACCCATCTAACCTATACTTGGGGGGTACCTACCTAATCTAACCTATACTGGGGGACAGCGACCTCTCTAACCTAAACTGGGGGGCAGCTACCTAATCTAACCTATACTGGGGGGCAGCTACCTAATCTCACCTATACTGGTGGGCAGCTACCTAATCTAACCTATACTGGGGGGCAGCTACCAATCTTACCTATAGGGGGCAGCTACCAATCTTACCTATACTTGGGGGGCACCTACCTAATCTAACCTATACTGCGGGGCAGCTACCTATCTAACCTATACTGGGGGGCAGCTACCTAATCTAACCTATACTGGGGGGGCAGCTACCTAATCTAACCTATACTGGGGGGCAGCTACCTAATCTAACCTATACTGGGGGGCAGCTACCTAATCTAACCTATACTGGGGGGCAGCTACCTAATCTAACCTATACTGGAGGGCAGCTACCTATCTAACCTGTAGGGGGCAGCTACCAATCTAACCTATACTTGGGGGGCAGCTACCTAATCTAACCTATACTGGGGGCAGCTACCTATCTAATCTATACTTGGGGGGCAGCTACCTATCTAAGCTATACTGGGGGGCAGTTACCTAATCTAACCTATACTGGGGGGCTGCTACCTATCTAACCTATACTGGGGGCAGCTACCTATCTAACCTATACTGGGGGGCAGCTACCTATCTAACCTATACTGGGGGGCAGCTACCTATCTAATCTATACTGGAGGGCAGCTACCTATTTAACCTATACTAGGGGCACCTACTTATCTAACCTGTATTGGGGGCACCTACCTACCTAGCTAGCCTATACTGGTGGCAACTATACTGGCTACCTATATTGGAGGCACCTACCTATCCAACCTATACTGGGGGCACCTACCTATCTAACCTATGCTGGGGGCAACTATTCTGTATACCTATATTAGAGGCACACACCTAGCTAACCTGTACTGGGGGCACCTACCTATCTAACTTATACCGGGGGTGCCTGCCTATCTAACCTATACTTGGGGGGCAACTATACTGGCTACCTATACTGGAGGCACCTACCTGGCTAACCTATACTGGGGGGCAACTATACTGGGGCACCTATGCCTGGCTACCTATACTGGGGGGACCTATAGCTGGCTACCTATACTGGGGTACCTATTCCTGGCTACCTATACTGGGGGGACCTACACTGAGTGCAACTAGACCTGGCTAACCTATACTGCAGGCACCTATACCTGGCTCAGCAGGGGGAGGTGGCAATGTTTACACCCTCGTCCTGGATGAATTTTAGCCTAGAAACTTCCCTGCTAATGGCGGAATGGACACTGACACGGCAGAACTGCAGACGGTGGCAGCAATGCTGCTCCCTCTCCTCTTGCCCTTGCTTTTCATGCTGCCCCTCCCCCGGCTGCCAGTGCCAGCAGACATAGTACAACTTTATATGTGTCCAAATAAAGTGGGGTACTTGTACTTTATTCAAATCAGTAGTACTAGTAGATAGTAGCAGTAGTAGAACTTCAACTAACGGAGTGACAGCAGGGTAGCACACACTGACACACTAACTGTCTGTCTATTTGTCACACTGTAACAGCACTGCGATTAAAGTAAGCTAACTCAATACAAATTAACTAAATATAACTGGTAGTAGTAGACTATTTGTAGTAGTACTAATAGAACTTCAACTGATGGAGTGACAGGAGCACACACTAACTGTCTATCTGTCACACACTGACTGACTCTAATAGCAGCACTGCAGTAACTATCTGTAGTAAATGAAGCTAGCACAGTAGTAGTACTCTCTCTAACAACTAACTACAAACAATATAAGACTAATAGTAGTACAGTAATCTAATCCCTAATAACCTACAAGCTATACTGTAGCTAAGGCTGGCAGCAGGCCTAGCCTGTGCACACAGGCCCTAACCTAGCCTAGTAGCTGCAGCACTGAGTCTGACTGTCACACTGACTAAAATCAAAATACAAGCTAGCTAACTAAAAAAAAACAATAAAATACTGGTGTAGTATAGGTGTTTAGGAGCAAAAACGCTAGGTTTAACACAGTAATACAGCATTTGCTTAGCCAACAGCACTGGAGATGTCTCTCAGTGAACAGTCACAAGCAAGGACGAGATTCTCATCATGGCGTCTTATATACAGGAGGGGCTGGCCAGAGTTCCCCTGTGATTGGTTGCTAGGGCTTCGGGTGGGAGCCCTCTGATTGGCTCAATGACGTCATGGACGTCATCAGGGCCGGCCTTAGGTTTCACAGCGCCCTGAGCGAAACCTGATTTTTGTGCCCCCCTTCATCCTCTTCACGCATGCGCGCACACACACGCACACAGGCCCATATGCAATTCACCTTTTCTCCTGAGATATCTCATAGGACAGTGGTTAGCAACCTTTTTGATGTTGTGACACATCACACCAAATGCTCAGATCTCTGTGACACTTCACATATGTATCATAGGAAAAATACTATTAATGACCACGAATGGATGGAAAGAGTGCATTATACTGAATATACTTAAAAATGAAGGCTAGAACCTTTCAGGAATAATAATAAAAACAATCAGTGGGACAGTTAGCCGCCCCCCCCCCCCCCCCCCCCCATTTAGAATGATAGCACAGCACCGACAATTTGCACCACGCGTTATAGCCGCAGTGCGCCACACCTAAAAAACCGCCCCCCCCCCCCCCCCCCCCCCCCCCCCGATCTCATGAGTAGGTGCCCTCAATATAGGTTGCCAAGCATAGGTGCCCCCAGTATAATAAGTCAGTTGAAGGTCACAATCCCCCCATAGGTAGCCAGGCGTAGGTGCCTCTAGTATAGGTAGCCAGGTGTTGGTGCCCTCAGTAAAGGTAGCCACGCTATAGGTGCCCTCAGTAAAGGTAGCCAGCTATAGGTGCCCCCAGTATAGGAAATCAGGTGTAAGTGCCCTCAGTATAGGTAACCAGCTATTAGGCGCCCCCTTGGAAGCCGGCGCCCTGAGCGACCGCTCTGGTCGCACAGGTCAAAGGCCGGCTATGGACGTCATCTCCGTGGTTACGCTATGTGGATCGAGTGCTCGAATTAGGTATCTGGACGGATTTCCGGATACCTAATCCGTATCCAGATTCGCTCGGATAGTGTATTCCGGATTTATCAAGCTATCTGGAATCCATATCCGAGAAAAACGTTCGGATATCTGGGTAATTCGGGTATCTGGAATCTGGATGACCATCCCTGCCCACCTGTGATTTCGGAGGAAACTCAGGACAGTGCCTTAGAGCTCCGCCCGAGATATGTAATGGCCACACCCATTTTTTTGCCATTGTGTGCTTTATGCATCGCACTCATTCCTTTAATTTTTCGGGGGGGAAATGTCTGTAAATAATCAGCACCGGGTGTCAAATACCCTACCTACGCCACTGCTGTCAATAGTAGCCGTGTGCAATGGCTGCTGTAATACCAGAATGCCCTGGACTATTGATTATTTATCCTGATCAGAGTAATTAATAAATAATGCAGGGCAGTCTGCTGTTGCAGAAGCCAGTGATACAAGTGCTGACAGCCAACTTGTTGCTCACTGTAGTGAGCAGAGAAGTAAGCTTCAGGCAATTTAGATTAGCTTGATTGCAGGCAATCTTATCTCTTTCCCCAGCTCCCCCTTCCACCCTGTTTTCTTCCCTATGACCCTTTCCTCTTTTCAGGTTTTAATGGCTTCTTTTAAACAGCATATCCCTGCCAAACAGCACTGGTGACGTCTGCAGTCCTGGTGAGAGGTCTTCCTGCCATTTCTCCTCCCAGCAGGCTCTCTGTCTTGTGCCTCTACCTCTTTATCCCCCCCTCCTCCTATGCATCTCCCTCTTTCATATGTCCCCCTTTTCTGACTGTCTTTAGAGGAGCTCATAATCTAATCGTACCATAGTCATAGTCTAATGTCCTACCATATTATTATTGTGTATTTATATAGCACTGACATCTTCTGCAGCACTGTATAGAGTACAGAGTTTCATAAGTTAGCTCCGTCCCCAAAATTTGTAGCAACTCGCTCGGCCCCCTACCCGTCAACCCTACCATCAAAGAAATTGGTTGTTTTGGAGGGGAGCTGGTCATCTGTAAATAAATCGGCATCGGGTGTCAAATTCCCTATGTACGCCGCTGCTTAAAGTGTACCTGCGATGGGCACACTAAAACATTTTATACTTACGCGGGGCTTCCTCCAGACCCATGAGCAGCGACGCTTTCCTCGCTTTTCTCCCGAGTGCCTCCGTTCTGGTATCAGTCCCGGTAATCTGGCTCAGCCGTTCCAGTCAGCACTTCTGCGCATGTGTGGCCCCTCCGTGCATGCGCAGAAGAGCCCGACTGCTGCGGCTTAGCCAGTAACCGGGACTGATACCAGGCGAACAGAGGTACCGGGGAGAACGGCAAGCATCAGCACTCATTGGGCTGGAGGAAGCCCCGGATAAGTATACAATCTTTTAGTATGCCCATCTCAGGTTTACTTAAAATCTACTTTGTAAATTTTTAAACATGATAATATCAAACCATGGAGTATCTAAAAAAAAAAAAAAAAAAAAAGTCATTTTAAAGAGTGGAAGAACAGATACAATTATTTATCTCGACAGAAGAGGAAGTTCTGAATTTAGTTCCACTGAATTTAGCACCACTACAGAGAACAGTACCATCCAGTTCAGGTACTAGCCCTGCACCAGAATTGTTGTTTTCGCCGGCCTTCAGTGTATTTGTCGGGTAATTATGTCGAATTTTTAAGTTTAAATTCTACTCGAGGGTCGTTACACATAATATCACTTCCTCATGTACACATAGGAGATAATTACCGGGATGCGCCCACAGCACACTAATCTCTGCCGCCTGCGCTCTCATCTCCAATGTTAAAGTGCACTAGGAATATGCTGACGGTTAATAGCCATCAATCCGCGTTATTAGCAGTTCAAGTAGAGATCCCAGGAAACTCAAGTGCTCTGGCTGACGTTAAAATAGGTCATTATCCATCAGGGGGTTGTGGCTCACTAATGCTTAAAGTATAGGACGATATTAGTAATCTGTAATTAAGGGTGTGCTGTACTTATTTTGTACCGTCAAAGTTAACAAGGAAGTTTTTAAGTTGTTGCTGATTAAAGAGGAACTCCAGTGAAAATAATATAATAAAAAAGTGCTTAATTTTTTTTACAATAATTATGTATAGATGATTTAGTCAGTGTTTGCCCAATGTAAAATCTTTCCTCTCCCTGATATACATTCTGACATTTACCACATTGTGACATTTTTACTGCTGGCAGGTGATATCAGTGGAAGGAGATGCTGCTTGCTTTTTGGCTGGAAACAGCTGTTTCCCACAATGCAACAAGGCTCCCACAGTCAGAACCATGGTCCTCCTGACATCACACTGTGGGAGGGGTTTCACCACAATATCAGCCATACAGAGCCCCCTGATGATCTATTTGAGAAAAGGAAAAGATTTCTCATGGGAAAGGGGATATCAGCTACTGATTGGGATGAAGTTCAATCCTTGGTTACGGTTTCTCTTTAAGTTCAGACTGCCTATGCATACTTCAAGACTGGACCAGGGCTGTATTTCTGCATAGTCCACATAGGCGGAGGAGCTGCACCAGGGAGAGGAGGGGCTGCAAGTAGAATACAAAGACTACCCATGAAAAGGACCTATGCAGCATATGAACGGCCAGCATAGCACACTTAATAGTGGTTAGCACTCTCGCCTTGCACTATCTTTACTGGCGTACATATCCTTCTGCCATCTGTGAGATTGGCGCAGGGTGATCTAAATGATGTCGCTCAAATTCCCGGTGGCTGTAAATACTATTCCCCCTCCGAGCCATAGCAACTCGGAGGGAGAAGTAATTCGGGGTCTGACAATTGTCATAACCCCACCCTTACACACCCCACTCACTATAACATTAGTGCTATATAGCAGCGCCCAGCTTTGGCGCTCATCACTGAATGCCGAAACCACCTGCTTCGCTGCACAGAGTTAGTGTGATCTCCCCATGTCTGTGTGGGTTTCCACCGGGCACCCCGGTTTCCTTCTACATCCCAAAATATACAGATCGGTTAATTGGCTTCCCCCTAAAACCAAAGCCCTAGACTACAATAGACCTATGACTATGGTAGGGATTAGATTGGGAGCCCCACTGAGGAACAGTTAATGTGACAAGATAATATACTCAGTCTGTACAGCGCTACGGAAGATGTTGGCGCTATATAAATACTACATAATAATAAATCTGAGATGTTTCAAATTTATCCAGGGCTTCAAATGAGTAAATTGGAGTGTGGTACACACTGGATCCACATACCCAGCCCCACTCACTCCCCTTAAAGGAGGAGGAAGAGGAGGAAAAGGGGTATCCCCCTCTCCAGGGTCTTCTCAAAGAAGGATAAATCCAGATTTTGTATTTTTAAGTGACATATTTGTGTGTGGAGAAGTTTAACATTCTGCAGCTTAAAAAGGCACCTTGGATTTTGGTGGTTTGGATTGAGATCATATAAGCCAGGGGTGGCCAAACTTTTTAGGACAAGGGCTATATCGACACTCTTGAGACTGTTAGAGGGCCGAGCTAGTGAAATTAACCACTTCACCTCCCCTTAAAAACCAGAGCAATTTTTACCTTTCAGCATCCATTCATCTGCCAATAACTTTATAAGTACTTATCACACTGAAATGCTCTATACATTGTTGTTTTTTGCAACCAATTAGGCTTTCTTAGGGTGGTACTTTTGCTAACAATTATTTTATTCTAAATGCGTTTTAATGGGAATAATAAGAAAAAATGGAAAATAATCATTATTTCTCAGTCTTCGGCCATTATAGTTTTAAAATAATACATGCTACCTTAATTAAAGCCCGCACATTTTATTTGCCCATTTGTCCCGGTTATTGCAACGTTTAAATTTTTGCCCTAGTACAATGTATGGTGCCAATATTTTATTTGGAAATAAAGGTGCATTTTGCAGTTTTGCATCCATCACTAATTACAAGCCCATAATTTAAAAAGTAACAGTAATATACCCCATTGACATACATATTAAAAAAGTTCAGTCCTTAAGGTTAACTATGTATGTATATATAAACAGGGAGTGCAGAATTATTAGGCAAATGAGTATTTTGACCACATCATCCTCTTTATGCATGTTGTCTTACTCCAAGCTGTATAGGCTCGAAAGCCTACTACCAATTAAGCATATTAGGTGATGTGCATCTCTGTAATGAGAAGGGGTGTGGTCTAATGACATCAACACCCTATATCTGGTGTGCATAATTATTCGGCAACTTCCTTTCCTTTGGCAAAATGTGTCAAAAGAAGGACTTGACAGGCTCAGAAAAGTCAAAAATAGTGAGATATCTTGCAGAGGGATGCCGCATTTTTAAAATTGCAAAGCTTTTGAAGGGTGATCATCGAACAATCAAGCGTTTCATTCAAAATAGTCAACAGGGTCACAAGAAGCGTGTGGAAAAACCAAGGCGCAAAATAACTGCCCATGAACTGAGAAAAGTGAAGCGTGCAGCTGCCAAGATGCCACTTGCCACCAGTTTGGCCATATTTCAGAGCTGCAACATCACTGAAGTGCCCAAAATACTCAGAGACATGGCCAAGGTAAGAAAGGCTGAAAGACGACCACCACTGAACAGGACACACAAGCTGAAACGTCAAGACTGGGCCAAGAAATATCTCAAGACTGATTTTTCTAAGGTTTTATGGACTGATGAAATGAGAGTGAGTCTTGATGGGCCAGATAGATGGGCCCGTGGCTGGATTGGTAAAGGGCAGAGAGCTCCAGTCCGACTCAGACGCCAGCAAGGTGGAGGTGGAGTACTGGTTTGGGCTGGTATCATCAAAGATAAGCTTGTGGGGCCTTTTTGGGTTGAGGATGGAGTCAAGCTCAACTCCCAGTCCTACTGCCAGTTTCTGGAAGACACCTTCTTCAATCAGTGGTACAGGAAGAAGTATGCATCCTTCAAACATGATTTTCATGCAGGACAATGCTCCATCACACGCGTCCAAGTACTCCACAGCGTGGCTGGCAAGAAAGGGTATAGAAGAAGAAAAACTAATGACATGGCCTCCTTGTTCACCTGATCTGAACCCCATTGAGAACCTGTGGTCCATCATAAAATGTGAGATTTACAAGGAGGGAAAACAGTACACCTCTCTGAACAGTGTCTGGGAGGCTGTGGTTGCTGCTGCACGCAATGTTGATGGTGAACAGATCAAAACACTGACAGAATCCATGGATGGCAGGCTTTTGAGTGTCCTTGCAAAGAAAGGTGGCTATATTGGTCACTGATTTGTTTTTGTTTTGTTTTTGAATGTCAGAAATGTATATTTGTGAAAGTTGAGATGTTATATTGGTTTCACTGGTAAAAATAAATAATTGAAATGGGTATATATTTGTTTTTTGTTAAGTTCCCTAATAATTATGCACAGTAATAGTCACCTGCACACACAGATATCCCCCTAAAATAGCTAAAACAAAACAAATTAAAAACTACTTTCAAAAATATCCAGCTTTAATATTAATGTGTTTTTTGGGTTCATTGAGAACATGGTTGTTGTTCAATAATAAAATTATTCCTCAAAAATACAACTTGCCTAATAATTCTGCACTCCCAGTAGGTAGATAGATAGATAGATAGATAGATAGATAGATAGATAGATAGATAGAAAATACATATAATTATTTTTGTTTTTGTTATTTATTTTTACAAAAAAATTTGGGGGGTAACTATTGGGGAATGTAGGAGGTTGATTTTAAATGTAAAAAAAAAATGTCCGTTAATGAAAAAAAATGTTTATAGAAGTAATTTTACTATTTGACCACAAGATTTCCTCGCACATACCTTTCCTGTGTGTGGACGTGTAAGTATTGGTTCTTGTGAATGACGGCGCCATCTCATTGATGGCGGCGGTCATTCACACAGGGACTTAGATCATCATTGAATGGGAACTGTGATCTTCCGTCTACCAATCGGCTTTGATAACGAGCGCGGGGGGCAGGGAGAGGGAGTGCGCGGTGGGAAGGCATGTAGTAGCTTTTGACCCTGCAAGGAGAAGAGGGATTTTGCAGCAAGGACGTAGTTACTTGTCCCGGGGGAAGGGAAGTGGTTAAACACACTATTTGCTGATTGCCTTTAGGTTCACTATGCTTGTGACATTTTGTCAAAACATCTCCAGAGGAAATAACCCATATGCCGTCTGCAGTTAGCATAGTGGCAGCTGCTAATCAGTGCCGGCTAATGCTGCTGGCCCCTGCATGTGGCACCACAACCACAGCCCGTGTCCATGAGGCACTAAACATATAACATATCATAAGGTACATACAAATGCATAATCACTGTCACCCATAGGGATCAGGATCACTCAGGAGACAGTTTAGGGGTGACTGTTATATGGGCATGTCATAAGCTACATCCTTGTAATGTTGCTATGGAGGATGGATGACAGAGTGGGACCTGACGGAGCGACTTCCAGCAGGATGGTGGAGAACCATTGATTCTGCAAAGACGATCCAGCACTCTAGATCTTTTGCCATTGCATTTCTCATCTCTCATCAGAGACAGCCCACACTGGCCAAGAACCATCTAGCATGTGTACAAGGCATTACCTCTTCAAGGATGACAAACACTAGATGTACAGTGCTGCCCATAATTATTCATACCCCTGGCAAATTTTGACTTAACCAGTTCACCCCCAAGGGTTTTTATCCTAACGGACCAGAGCAATTTTCAGTTGTCAGCGCTCCTCCCTTTTATTCCCTAATAACTTTATTACTACTTATCACAAGAAAATGATCTATACCTCGTTTTTTTCGCCACCAATTAGGCTTTCTGTGGATAGTACATTTTGCTAAGAATTATTTTATTCTAAATGCATTTTAATGAGAAAAACAGAAAAAAAAAGAAAAAAAATCATTATTTCTCAGTGTTCAGCCTTTATAGTTTTAAAATTAAACATTCTCCTGTGGATAAAACAAACACGTTTTATTTGCCCAGTGGTCCCGATAATTAAACCGTTTAGATTATGTCCCTACCACAATGTATGGCGACAGTATATTATTTTGAAATATAAGTGGTTATTTTTCTGTTTGTTCTGGCCATAATTACAAGCCCCTATGTAATAAATTAAAATTAATTTTCCCCCATAAAATATAGAATAAAAAAAGCTGAGTCCCTAAGGCAACTATTTTTTTTTTTTTTAAGCTGATTTTTTTTTTTTTACAAGTGTTTTTTTTGGGGGGGAGGGTTGGAAGTGTAATTTTATTAATGATGTGTATATACTTGAAAATGTATGTATTTTGTAAGTGTAATATACTTTTTGGCCACAAGATGGCGCTGGTGAACACTCATAGGACGTGTTCATTTTTTTTTTTTTTTTTTACACACTTTATTAAACTGTTACATTTCCTGTTTATGTGAATGGACGTAGCCGCTGTTCGCGGTCACATCCATTCACTCCAGGCACTGCGATTGGGTAGAGGACTGTTCAGTCCTCTTCCCCAATCGCCCAGCACGGGATCCCGACGGTAATGGCGGCGGTAGCGGCGGACACACGGCGGTAGCAGCGGCGGGAATGCGCGACGTATTAAAACGTCATGTTGCTGTTAATAGCGGTAAGCATGACGTTTTAATACGTTAGGATGGCGGTAAATGGTTAAAGTTAATTTTATTCAACCATCAAGTAATTTTTTGACGGGAAAGGACATAGGTTTCTCCCAAAAGATAATAAGAGGCATTGTAGAAAAAAAAGCATTTCTCTGCTTTTATTTACATTTGAGCAAAAAGTGTCCAGTCCAAAATGATTCATATCCTTCTCAATAATCAATAGAAAAGCTTGTATTGGCCTATTACAGCAATCAAATGCTTCCTTATAATTGCAGACTGGCTTTTTGCATGTCTCCACAGGCATTTTTGCCCATTCATCTTTAGCAATGAGCTCCAAATCTTTCAGGTTGGAGGGTCTTCCTGCCATCACCCCGATCTTTAGCTCCCTCCACAGATTCAAGTCAGGACTCTGGTTGGGTCACTCCAAAACGTTGTTGCCTGTTAACCATTTCTTCACCACTTTAGCTGTGTGTTTTGGGTCATTGTTATGCTGGAATGTCCACTGGTGCTCAAGGCCAAGTTTCTCTGTAGACTGCCTGATGTTGTCTTTGAGAATTCTCCTGTATTGCTCTTTTTTCATGGTGCCATTTACTGTGATTAGGTTCCCTGGTCCATTAGCTGAAAAACACCCCCAAAGCATTAGGTCTCCACCACCATGTTTGACAGTGGTGTTTGCGTTCTTTGGGTTTAAGGCTTTTTTGTTTAACACCAAATGAAGAAAACATCATTGTGACCAAACAATTCAAATTTTGTTTCATCTGACCATAACACAGAAGTCTTCTTCTTTCTCCAGATGAGCATTTGCAAAGGCCAAGCAAGCTTTTGTGTGTCTTATCTGGAGATGGCGTCCTCCTTGGTCTGCATCCGTGGAACCCAGCAGTGTGCAGTGTCCGTGGGATTGACTGCCTTGAGACATTGCCACCAGCAGAGCCCAGATTCACCAGGATGGCCTTGATTATGATCCTTGCATTCTTTTTCCCTTTTCTCACTATCCTCCTGCCAGCACAGGTGGCACTTTTGGTTTCCGACCATGTCCTCTCAGATTTTCCACAGTGCAAAAGATAATACTTTGCACTGTAGCCACTGGAACTTGGAAACGTTTAGAAATGGCCTAGTAGCCCCTTCCTGACTTGTGAGCACACACAATGTGCAGCCATAGGTCCTTACTGAGCTCCTTTGTCTTAACCATGACTGTCCACAAACCAACTGCTGTTTTTCACCTGTTGAGTTGATTAAAACAGCTGTTATGCTGGGCATACACGGTGCGTTTCTTTCTTATCAATCGAGACGCTGATGGGCTCTATTGATAATATCCGACAGGTCCGATCACAAATGGATCGATTCCACGCTCGATCCCCACGGGCGGACAATGGCGGGGAATCGAGCGGAAGATAAACGACGCCGGCAGGGACGAGCGGTAATCGAGTCGGGCGGACGCGCGGGGATGCGGCGGGAGTCGATCCGGTGGCTAATCGAGCCACTGGATCGCACCGTGTATGCCCAGCATTACCCAATTAATCTGGGTAATTAGAATGCTTTAGAACAGCTTGGACTATTTGGAATAGTGTGGAACTGTGGCCTTTCCCACAGACTCTAACAGTTTGAGAAGGGTATGAATAATTTTGGACTGGACACTTTTTGCTCAAATGTAAATAAAAGCTGACAATTTTTTTTTTTCACAATAACGCCTCTTGTACATCTTCTTATCTTTTGGGAGGCACCCATGTCATTTTCCGTCAAAAAAGGACTTGCTGAATGAATAAAAGTAACTTTAAGTCAAAAGTTGCCAGGGGTATAAATAATCATGGGCAGCACTGTATCGTACATACCTCTAAATGTCCTTCACCTTTGAGGAGATAAGCCTACACTCCCAAATCCTTTATATTGATATTATTTACTATCCCTGGGCAGTGGGCTCCTCTTACTTATTTCACTAGGCTAGAGTCTCTTGTAATGTACTAATTTCTCCCATGCTTGGTCAGTGTATGGTTTAGGTACAAAGACATTACCACCCTGTCAGGGGCATAACTAGAGGGTAACAGCCCATGCGATCACAGGGCAACCCAGAGCTGTTTGGAGCCCCAACTACTAACCCTCCCTTCCTCCAACACAGGTCCCTATACTGCAGATCAGGTGGTTTTGTGGCTCCACTTGTTATGGGTGTGAAGATCATGATGGCCACACTTGTTTTATAACGCTTGTGAGATGGGCTCCAAGCTGTGAACAGCACTAAGGGGAGGCAAGGGAAGGGTTAGGAACCTTGGGGGCCCTCATCAAAGTTTTGCTGGAATTATAATTACATCACTGCATCCTGTCAGATATCTTCATTTGAAGAGGAAATGGGGGATATTTTATTTTCCTTTTACTATATAGTGAAACAGTTTCCTTAAAGAGAACCCGAGGTATGTTTAAAGAATGTTATCTGCATACAGAGGCTGGATCTGCCTATACAGCCCAGCCTCTGTTGCTATCCCAAACCCCACTAAGGTCCCCCTGCACTCTGCAATCCCTCATAAATCACAGCCGTGCTGTGAGGCTGTGTTTACATCTGTAGTGTCAGTCTCAGCTGCTCCCCCGCCTCCTGCATAGCTCCGGTCCCTGCCCCCGTCCCTTCCCTCCAATCAGCAGGGAGGGAAGGGATGCAGGCGGGGACTGAAGTTCTGCAGGAGGCGGGGAGAGCAGCAGACTGACACTATAGAGATAAACACAGCCAGCTCTGACAAGCTGTTTGTCAGCAGCGTGGCTGTGATTTATGAGGGATTGCAGAGTGCAGGGGGACCTTAGGGGGGTTTGGGATAGCAACAGAGGCTGGGCTGTATAGGCAGATCCAGCCTCTGTATGCAGATAATATTCTTCAAACCCACCTCGGGTTCTCTTTAAATAACTAGTTAATAAACGAGCAAATCTTCTACAGCAGGCTAAAGAGAAGCCATCTGGACCTTGAGCTTTTCCATTATTTTAAGAGCTTAATGGTTTTGAGTGTCTTTTTATCTCTAATAGGCTCATTGAGAACTTCTAGTGTATTTTGAGTGGCCTTAGGAAGGTTCTTTTATTCTAAAAGGTCTACAATGGCCCCTTCTAGAATTGTCATCAGGGTTTTTTTTTTTTTTTTTTTTTAGCACTTGCCATAACAGTCTTTAACGGTGTTATAAATTTTCGATCAGATGTTACCTCAACCTTAGGGATTCTAATTTGCTGTATTATATTTTATTTTATCTTCTAATTATGTTTTCTAGGAACCAGCTTGTCTGCATCTGCATGTTTTTAATATCTGGCGCTTATCCATCTAATTGCCCTGTAACTGTATGAGAAAATGTTAGGTTAAGTTGTGTCTACTTCTACTGAACTAGAATTCAAACGAATGTGAGGAGAATCCAAGTAGTTTGCTCCTGTGGCCTCTTGTCTGTATGGTGGTTGCTATCTCCTCCTCACGGTGCCGCACTTTCCAATTTCAAACTATTACAAATCTTCCTTACGGAGAGGTTCATTAAAAAATAATAATTATAATAATGATAATTAACAGTGCTCAGGAGGAAAAGCATCCGTGGTTTATAAACCAAACAACCACAACTGTGTATAGTAAAAGTACAAATGTATTTAATGACGTGTCCCAAAAATATAAAAACAAAACGCATCACCAGCGCCGCTGGGAGGGAAAATCTAGGGGATAACAATGATGTAAATAAATCATCATAAAGTGCCAGTGGAGGTAGATATACCTATCAAATAAATCACATCAATGACATGAAGCTAGCTATGGACAGCACTGTCTCCTTGGTGCAATTATTATAGTGATAATAAATAGTAAACTGTCGGTAGCAAGATAAAAAGTAAAATAACCTTCTCACCGTTCCAAAACACTGACCCTCTCAGCGTCCGCTGGCGATTAGACCTCACATGTATCGCACCTCCTACGGTGCTTCTTCGGAGATAAAAATTAAAAGACTGTATTCATCAAGGTTCTTTCTGTGCATTATGAATTTTGTCCACAAGATGGCCTTCATCATGATAGATACAGATTGCCACACATGCTTGCCTATTATTATTAATAATTATTATTATATATGTTACTATTTGTATTGCGACCTTACTTCTGTAAATGGCTACATGTTTAATTGTATTGTTGCCGGCCTCTCATTGCACTGACCCTCAGCATACAGCGTCATCGGGTGTGCGCTGCTCAGTTCATGTGACCGGATGGTCGCATGATGGAGCGACGCATAGGAGGCGTGGCCACGCCTCCTGCATCGATCAGCGGCGGCTCCAGCGAGTATTTATGGCGGCCCCTTTTCTTTTAATTTTTATCTCCGAGTTCACCTTAAAGCAGAATGAAACCCAGCATTTCTTCTTTGCTCTAAAAAATTATTTACAGCATATTATATACAACCAGCAGTTTTTTTTTTTACTAGAACAGCATTTAAAGGCTTACACACAGGACTGAAAAGTTCAGTGCAGAGAAATGTGGACGCATCTAAAGTGTAGATAATGTTATCTCTTGTTTACTTAATTGTATCAAGTGAGGAATGTGACACATTCTCTGACTGTGGAGAAGCTCCTGGACACAGACAGAAACTCAAAGCATTTCTGCCTTCAATACATAATGAATAAAATCAGTTATTAATAAAATGCAAAGTTAGCTCTGAAAAGCAAAAAACTGGACTTTTGGGAACGTATAATTTCTAAATGAATAATAATACCTATGCACAAAATGCAAATATGATAACCGTATGGCATATAAAAAGTAGGAAAACATTTTTTTTATTGAATATTATGTCAGGGTTTTATACAGGTTTTATACAGCTTTAATTCTGAAGCTCGCCATACAAACATTGTTCTGATCACCCAAATGGCCCTCACCAGCCAGCCATTATGCCCCTTTTGTGCCCCCCCCCCCCCCCTCCTCCCCCGAAAAAAATAAATAATTGGAAGCTGGAGCCGCCACTGCGGTGTGTTGCTTTTCTTGTGTGGCCATTACCTCTGATCACTCCAGAACCAGTAAGGCTGGCGAATAGCGAACAGAGGTGGTATGCAGTGACTCTGAAGATAATTCGAGGTAGGGTTGGTACAGAAGCGGAAGGCTGTGTATCTTGTGTGAGTGCAACGCCTGATGAATACCCGGGGTGTAGCATAATGTTTTGTGATGGACATTGTTTTGCTTGACAAAATAAAGCTATGTTACATTTTTAACCCTAAAAGACTCACTGGATGGTATGTTGTAACCATTCTATGATATGATCCCCACTACCAGAGTGAGCTAAACCAGTGCTGTCCAACATCATGGGCAGGGGGCGTGGCTAGCACTGGGTTTTTTTACTGGTGTCAATCATATATAAATTCTGTTAGCCTCAACTATGCATGTAGTCCCTTTGCACTGCAATGCTCATAGTAATAGTTCAATGATCAACAGAAACCCTCGTAGGTTTGCAAAAAGTGAAAGAAAACTTTATTCAAAGCTAGAGTGCATGCACCAAAGATCCCAATAAAACCATTAAAACCAAGAGCACACCACACTCTGCATTACGCACCTGCATACAGTCCCATTCACACCACACCTATAGGTACCGGTACCACAAACGAATAGCCGGCCTCTTCAGAGTGGGGAAAAAAGCAGGATGCAAATGCAGCAGTGGACCAAAATGGCCTATTAAAAGTATACAAAACCAGTGAGCTCACGTGACCACTTGGAGAGTCCCATTCACAAGTACATTATTCATCCGTAGGATATAGGTGGTCCCAGCAACTGGTTTGTGTAGCCCAGTATAAATAGCCAGTCCTATTTAGGGGGGGGGGGGGCATCTTCCGGTGTATGGATCTGGCCACTTGTGGGTACTCGCAGTCCATACACTCAAGGCTCAGCTAAAGGAGCGCTCCTTAACTCTTGAAAGGTGATCCCCGCCCACCTACGTGTTGTGCCTGCTTTGCACAAGCTGCATCGGGGTGTCAATGTCCAAGCTTCGAGGGCAGAGCCAAGCACAAACAAGAAGTAGGCCTGCTAGAGGAGGGGGACTGACACAGAGCAATAGTCCGGGCAGGCGAGTGCGGCCCACATCCATCCCGCAGTGCCAGTTGGACAGCACTACGCTAAACCATCACAACTTCCCCCAGGATGTCACAGTACAATATTCTTTTCTGATGTTGTTGATGGACCAGAAGGAGAGGACAGTATACACCATAGTTTTGTTTCTGACCTCACAGAGTTCACTATGACGGAGCCACCATGCTATGCTGAGGGCCAAATGCTCTTCCATTCCCCAGTTATTGATCTTCTCCTTGTCTCCAGTTACAGAGCGCCATCATCTGACCACTATGGGATTACTGCTTCTGATCATGCTGTTGAGCCTCTCTGCTCCAAGGGCCAGTTGTGTGGACTGTGTGTCGTGGTGCTTCTCCTGTGCAATGCAGCTGCGCTACGCCAACACAAACTTCAACGCTCTGGTAGGTTTCATGGCAGTAAAAAATATATAACTGAATGTACATCTCTGTTTTTATTTATTCATTTTTTTTAATCTGTAAAAGGGCAGGGAAAGGGTAGAACCCAGGATTGCCAAATCATTCTTTCAAATAGTAACAAATCTAAGCTCATTCACCTTTCCACACGCTCTTCTGATGCAGCCCCACTGTGCCATTCTCTCCACTGGTTACCCATTACCCAGAGGATCCAGTTCAAACTCCTGACTCTAACATACAAAGCCCTCCACGAGTTGTCTCCTCCTTACATCTCCTCACTAATCTCAAGATATTGTCCCTCCCGCAACCTTCGCTCCTCCCAAGAAATTCTCCTGGCCTCTAAGCTGATCACCTCCTCTCATGCTCGCATCCAGGACTTTACACGAGCATCAGCCCTTATCTGGAACTCTCTTCCACAGCCTGTACGTCATGCTCCAAACCTGGACATCTTCAAACGCACTCTTAAAACACACCTTTTCAGACAAGCTTATAACATTCTATAGCCCTTTATTTACTTGTCACAATGTAATCAGAGGCAAAGAATCACTGCCTCATCCATCCTCCACCCCCTTACCTAGTGTGTCCCCCACTACCCATTAGATTGTAAGCTCGCAAGGGCAGGGTCATCCTCCTAATGTTTACTGTTTTTGTAACAATATTTGTGCTGCTTGGAACTCTGCTGTATATTTGTTAGTTGTATCTATGTTCCCCTTGTCGTTTTATTGTGCTTTGTAAAGCGCTGCGGAATATGTTGGCGCTATATAAATAAAAAATAATAATAATAATAAGCTACAGTATGAATATGTGGCTACTTACATGGGCAGCACGGTGGTGTAGTGGTTTGTGCTCTAGCCTTGCAGAGCTGGCTTCCAGGTTTGAATTCCAGCCAGGGCACTATCTGCATGGAGGTTGTATGTTTTCCCTGTTTTTGCATGGGGTTCCTCCATGCACTCCGGTTTCCTCCTACATCCCAACAAAAACATACAGACAGGGGTGTAACTAGAAATCACTGAGCCCCCTGAGAAACTATGGATGGGGTCTCCAGTATAGGTTAGCCAGAAAAAGGTACCCCAGTATAGGTTAGCCAGCCATAGGTGCCCCGGTAAAGGTTAGCCAGCTATAGGTGCCCCAGTATAGGTAGCCAGGCATAGGTGCCCCGGTAAAGGTTAGCCAGCTATAGGTGCCCCAGTATAGGTAGCCAGGCATAGGTGCCCCGGTAAAGGTTAGCCAGCTATAGGTGCCCCAGTATAGGTAGCCAGGCATAGGTGCCCTCAATATAGGTTAGCCAGCTTTAAGTTCCCCAGTATAGGTTAGCTAGCAATAGGTTCCGCAGTATAAGTTAGCCAGCTATAAGTGCCCCCAGTATAAGTTAGTTAGCCAGCTATAGGCGCCTCTGTAATACTCACGTTGCTCTGTTGTCCCGGTGTCCTTCGGTACCCGCACGCGCGCGCACTTCCGGCTATGGGTTGTTGCCTATGGCTGGGGGTGTGCGTGAGGTCGTGCGCGGTTGCGTTGTGTGTCGCGCACGCATGCGCGGGACGCGATGCAGACCGCGCGTAAGGTCACACGCGTGCGCCGGAAATGACGCATGGGAGCGCGAGCGCGCATGCGTCAAAATGGACGCATCCGAACGCGTATGCGCAGGCGCGGAAATTCTGGCGCCAATTTCGGGTATAAAAGACCTCCCCCAGCCAACGTCCAGTGCTGTTTGTTCTTACAGCTAGTGTGAACGCCTTCTCTGGAAGTACTTGCTCTTGATCCTGTTTCCTGTTGACGACCCGGCTTGTTTGACTCCTCTTGATCTCCACTCCCTTGGCTTGACCCTGCTTGTCCCGGATTACTCTGTCTGCTGCCTGCCTCGACCTCGGCCTGTACCCCGGATTACTCTGTCTGCTGCCTGCCTCGACCTCGGCCTGTACCCCGGATTACTCTGTCTGCTGCCTGCCTCGACCTCGGCCTGTACCCCGGATTACTCTGTCTGCTGCCTGCCTCGACCTCGGCCTGATTACTCTGTTTACCGGACTACCTCATCATCTCCACAGTGTGGTATCAGTTCTCTCAACCACTAGTGAGGCTATCCCAGTTTGCGACCTGGTGGGCACTAGGCTGCGAAATCCAGGGCGACCCCCTCGGGTCGTTACTGGCGAAGACCCGTGGTCACTTAGATTCCGCATCTGGGCAACACCTCATCCCTAGTGGAAGGGTCAACTGGTCTCTGGACTTTCTCCATCTCAGCCACTCAGCCTAACAGATACAAACAGCCTAAACAATGAATACCACTGGAGATGACTCCACGATGGACCAACTCTGTCGGCAAATTGCTGAACTAAGCATTTCAGTTCAAGGGATTCAGCAGGACTGTTTTCAGCTCCAGACCCAGGTGAGGGACTTAGCCGCAACTCCTGCACCTGCACCGGTTGTAACCCTGCCTGTTCCGGAACGGGAACCTAAGATCCCTTTGCCAGCAAGATTCTCAGGAGACCGCCAACAATTTAGAGTGTTTAAAGGTGCCTGCCTCCTCTTTTTCTCTCTTCAACCCCGCACCTATTCTTCTGAGACGATTAAGGTTGGCACCATCATATCCCTGCTCCAGGGGGAACCTCTGGCCTGGGCCTTGCAGTTACGGGAAAATCAGGATCCTGCCGTTAACACTGTTACCAGTTTCTTTACGGCTTTGGCCGAATTGTATGACGACCCTGGTCGGGCAGAATCTGCTGAGGCTGCCTTGCGCGCTCTTCAGCAAGGTAGAAGGCCGGTGGAAGAATACGTCACTGACTTTCGGCGATGGTGTGGGGATACGCAGTGGGATGACGCTGCTCTTAAGAGTCAATTCAGACTAGGACTCAGTAGTCAATTGAAGGACGAAGTGGCTCGAGTAGGAATGCCGGCTACGCTTAAAGACTTAATTAAACTGGTCATACCCATTGACAGACGTTTCAGAGAAAGACGACAAGAGAAGATGGGAATCGTCCGTCCTTCCTGGGGTACATCCTCTGGCGTACCGTCTCTCCCTCCAACTCATAATGTGTCCTCTGAGTCCCCAGATCCTGAGGAACCAGAGCCGATGCAAATCGGGTTAGCCAGACCGTCACTGTCATCTGAAGAACGGCAGCGCCGCCGTATCTCCAATCTGTGCTTATATTGTGGAGCTTCAGGTCACTTCCTCAACGCCTGCCCGGTGAGGCCATCAAGTAAGGAATCTGAATCTACTAGATCCTTCTCTAAGAAAGCCGTTGGGATTTCCTCTCATGTCCCCTTGTTTTTATCTTTACAGGGGCCAAGAGGAGTGACAAGAATTAAAGCCATCCTGGACTCCGGGGCCTGTTCTTGCTTTATTGACTCTGAGTTAGCCCACCTACTTAATCTCCCCATCCGGAACAAGAGTCAGGCCCTTCCTATACAACTTGCTGACGGGTCCTCCATCTGCTCCGGACCTATCACACAAGAAACCTTACCTCTGCTGATCTCAACTTCTTCCGAACATCAAGAGTACTTGACCTTTGATTTACTTCCATCTCCATTATTCCCCATCATCCTTGGCATACCCTGGTTGCGGGCTCACAACCCCGAGATAGACTGGACTTCAGGTGTGGTGCAGTTTACCTCCAAATACTGTCAACGCTTCTGTCTACCTAACATTGGTCATCTCTTATCCCTTAAACACATCAAAAAAGACCTGATTCCTACTGTATATCTAGACTTCCTGGATGTGTTTGATGAAAAGGCGGCAGACTCGCTTCCGCCACACCGCATCTATGATTGCCCTATTGAACTTCTTCCTGGAGCTGAGATTCCATTTGGTCGTATCTACCCTTTGTCTGATCCTGAAACTGAGGTACTCAAGAACTATATCAACGATAATCTACAGAAGGGCTTTATCCGTCCGTCAACTTCTCCCGCAGGCGCAGGCATCTTCTTTGTGGAGAAAAAGGATGGATCTCTCCGTCCCTGCATAGATTATAGAGACCTTAATAAAATCACAATCAAGAACCGTTATCCTCTGCCGCTTATCCCTGATCTGTTCCAACAGTTCCGTTCAGCCAAGGTGTTTACTAAACTGGATCTCCGTGGTGCCTATAATTTAGTAAGAATACGGGAGGGAGATGAATGGAAGACGGCCTTTCGCTCCAGATTCGGCCATTTTGAATATACCGTCATGCCATTTGGGCTGTGCAATGCCCCTGCCACCTTTCAACATCTGGTCAACGACATTTTCAGAGATTTCATTGATTCTTTCATGATTGTGTACTTGGACGACATCTTGATCTTCTCCTCCTGTCTTGAAGAACATAGGAAGCATGTCCGAAAGGTCCTCAACAGACTACGGGTGCATGGACTCTTTGCCAAAGCTGAGAAATGTGAGTTTGAAAAGGCAAATATTCAATTTCTAGGTCTCTTCATCTCTTCGGAAGGAGTCTCTATGGATCCTCAGAAAGTGTCTGCCATCTTGGAATGGCCAGCCCCCTCAGATAAGAAAGGGGTTCAGCGATTCATCGGATTCGCTAATTTTTATCGCAGATTCATCAAGAACTTCTCTGCCATTGTGGGACCCATCACCCGGCTAACTAAAGCTCATTGTACCTTTTCCTGGACACAGGAAGCTCAAATTGCTTTTGAAAGACTCAAGAGACTCTTTATCTCCGCTCCTGTCTTGAAACATGCCGATCATACCCAACCCTATATCCTAGAAGTGGACGCGTCTGAAACCGCTGCTGGAGCAGTACTTTCTCAGCGGTTTGGCCCCAAAGCCTTGCTTCACCCGATTGCGTTCTTTTCCAGGAAGTTAAGTCCAGCTGAGAAGAATTATGATATAGGGGACAAAGAACTTCTAGCAATTAAGCTGGCCCTGGAAGAGTGGAGGTATCTTCTGGAAGGAGCCTTGCATCCGATCTTGGTCTACACAGATCATAAAAACTTAGAATACCTACGTACTGCCAAGAGACTCCGCCCTCGACAAGCCCGGTGGGCACTGTTCTTCTCCCGGTTCGAGTTCCATATTACTTATCGCCCTGGTTCTAAGAATAGCAAGGCCGACGCCTTATCTCGCATGTTCTTTGAAGAAGAAACAGTGCCAATTCCCAATACTATCCTGGCACATAAGAATTTCTTGCTTATCCAGTCAGACCTCCTTTCCCGGATCAAACAGGCTTCAAGTTCTCTCCAATCTGATCAGACTCAAGAGTGTCACTATCAAGAAGGAATATTTGTGCATGAAGACAGGATTTTCGTCCCACAAGATCTGAGACTGGAAGTTTTACAAATGTTCCATGATCACAAGCTGGCCGGACACTTTGGGTGCGCTAAAACTCTGGAAATGCTGCGGAGGAGCTTTTGGTGGCCAGAAATCAAAGCTGATTGCTTTAACTATGTATCTGCATGTCCTACTTGTGCTAGATCAAAGGCCCTGCGATCTAAACCTTGGGGGTTACTTTCTCCATTGCCTATTCCAAACCGTCCCTGGGAAATGATTGCAATGGACTTTATTGTGGAGTTACCCCCTTCTGCTGGCAATACTGTCATCCTTGTGGTGGTGGATCGCCTGACAAAGATGTCTCATTTCATCGCACTCAAAAAAGTTCCTTCCGCAGTCACTACAGCTGAAGTCTTTATCAGAGAGATTGTAAGATTACATGGCCTGCCCTCCGACGTGGTGTCTGATAGAGGGGTACAGTTCACCTCCAAGTTTTGGCAGGAATTATGCAGGCAGTTGGGAATCCAGTCCTCCATGTCTTCTGGTTATCACCCGCAATCAAATGGACAGACCGAGAGGACAAATCAGACACTCGAGCAGTACCTTCGCTGTTTTACTTCATCTACACAAGACGATTGGTCCTCACTATTACCTTTAGCTGAATTTGCCTATAACAACGCTCAACACTCAGCCACTAAGCAATCACCTTTCCTGGCAAATTTTGGTTTTCATCCAACAGTTTTTCCTCTAGTTACTACGGAGTCAACGGTACCTAAGGTTCAAGAAAGAATAGTTTGGCTCTCTGAAAACTTTAAAGCACTTCAGAAGAACCTTCAACAGGCGCAGGAAAGGGCTAAACACTTTGCCGATAAAAAAAGGAAGGAATGTCCAAGACTGGAGCCTGGGGACCAAGTATGGTTATCCACAACCAATCTGAAACTCCGCTGCCCCTCCAGAAAACTGGGTCCTAAGTATATCGGTCCATTCTCTATCTTGAGGAAGATCAATGAGGTGGCATTTAAACTTTCGTTACCTGATACGTTACGAGTACATCCAGTATTCCATGTGTCATGCCTTAAGAAGGTGGTCTCAGATTCTGTTCCTGGTAGGAGTGTCAATTTTCCTGAACCAATCCTTGTGGATGGGAGAGAGGAATTTGAAGTAGAAAAGATCCTTGACTCTAGGAAAAAAGGAAGATCTATACAATACTTGATTAAATGGCTTGGCTTTGGGCTAGAAGAAAATTCTTGGGAACCAGCTTGTAACATCAATGCACCAAGATTAGTGAAGGCGTTCCACAAGGCTCATCCTGAAAAACCGTCTCCTGTAGGCATTCGGAGACTGCCTCTAAGGGGGGGGCAATGTAATACTCACGTTGCTCTGTTGTCCCGGTGTCCTTCGGTACCCGCACGCGCGCGCACTTCCGGCTATGGGTTGTTGCCTATGGCTGGGGGTGTGCGTGAGGTCGTGCGCGGTTGCGTTGTGTGTCGCGCACGCATGCGCGGGACGCGATGCAGACCGCGCGTAAGGTCACACGCGTGCGCCGGAAATGACGCATGGGAGCGCGAGCGCGCATGCGTCAAAATGGACGCATCCGAACGCGTATGCGCAGGCGCGGAAATTCTGGCGCCAATTTCGGGTATAAAAGACCTCCCCCAGCCAACGTCCAGTGCTGTTTGTTCTTACAGCTAGTGTGAACGCCTTCTCTGGAAGTACTTGCTCTTGATCCTGTTTCCTGTTGACGACCCGGCTTGTTTGACTCCTCTTGATCTCCACTCCCTTGGCTTGACCCTGCTTGTCCCGGATTACTCTGTCTGCTGCCTGCCTCGACCTCGGCCTGTACCCCGGATTACTCTGTCTGCTGCCTGCCTCGACCTCGGCCTGTACCCCGGATTACTCTGTCTGCTGCCTGCCTCGACCTCGGCCTGTACCCCGGATTACTCTGTCTGCTGCCTGCCTCGACCTCGGCCTGATTACTCTGTTTACCGGACTACCTCATCATCTCCACAGTGTGGTATCAGTTCTCTCAACCACTAGTGAGGCTATCCCAGTTTGCGACCTGGTGGGCACTAGGCTGCGAAATCCAGGGCGACCCCCTCGGGTCGTTACTGGCGAAGACCCGTGGTCACTTAGATTCCGCATCTGGGCAACACCTCATCCCTAGTGGAAGGGTCAACTGGTCTCTGGACTTTCTCCATCTCAGCCACTCAGCCTAACAGCCTCAGTGTAGGTTAGCCAGCTATAGGTGCCCCAGTATAGGTTAGCCAGCTATAGGTGCCCTCAATATAGGTAGCCAGGCATAGGTGCCCCCGGTATAGTTTAGCCAGCTATATAGGTGCCCCAGTATAGGTTAGCCAGCTTTAGGTTCACCAGTATAGGTTAGCTAGCTATAGGTTCCGCAGTATAGGTTAGCCAGCTATAAGTGCCCCCAGTATAAGTTAGCCAGCTATAGGTGCCTCAGTATAGGTTACCCGCAGTATAGATAGCCTGGGGGGGGAACAGCAGACACGCATCGGCGGGAGGGGGGCCCCGACAACCCCCCCCCCTCCGTCACCTAGGGCCCCACCTTTAGCGCTCTTCCCTCCAGTAATTAACGCAGTGGGCAGGCGGGGGACGCTAAATCACCTCTTCCTGGCTCCAGGCGACGGAGCTCTGCGTGCATCTTCTACATCACCCCAATGCCAATGAGTGACTACTTCCTGATTATCCGTAATCAGCACCAGATGCCATTATCTATAACCACACCCCCTAACAATGCGATATGCTAAAAGGTTGTTAGGTCCTGGGTCCTGACATCACTCCGTGGGAGGGGGGTTTCATCACCACAGTATCAGCTACACAGAACCCCCTGATGATCTATTTGAGAAAAGGTAAAGATTTTTTATGGGAATTGGGGTATCAGCTACTGATTGGGATGAAGTTCAATCCTTGGTTAAAATTCCTTTTTATAACCATTTATGTCATGAATGAACATCTTGATACTGTGCTCCAGTAAGTGCTCCAGTAAGAAAACTTAACTGTACACTGTGTTTTTTGTTGTTGTTTTTTTTGCAGGTCTGCTCCTTGCAGTGTGAAGGGTCCCTGACATCTTTTTCCGAGTGGGACCGATGTGAGAAGATCCTGTCTCCTTTAGGAACCTTCTTTGAAGTCACAAAAAGGGAGCAGGAGAAAGTACCCACCCCCATAGACTTAATGGAGGTGCCAGACAAGCGCTACGGAGGATTTATGAAAAAGCTGGACAAGAATAAGGTCTTCTTCATTTCACCAAAACGAGAGAGTGGCATCTTCAAAGTAGAGGATGGCAAACCATACGGTGGCTTTTTACACAAGTACGGAGAGAGGGAATTGCTGGACACAGCCGAGCCAGAGCAGGAGACAGAGATCAGTGAGGAATCAGAGGAGCACAACCAGGCATGGAGCACCAAAGATGAGAGGAAGCGTTACGGAGGGTTTCTGCGCAAATACCCCAAGAGGAGCCTGGACAACTTACAAGGTAGAGGAGATATGAAGAGAAGGTTGATGCTGGATCCAGAGATGGTCCCAGAGCAAGGGTTGGAAGAAGTGGAGACAGAGCAGGGGGTGGAAACAGAACACGGGGTGGCAGAACTTCAGAAGCGCTATGGAGGATTCATGCGCAGGATCCGCCCCAAACTAAAGTGGGACAATCAGAAGAGATATGGTGGCTTCCTGCGACGCCAGTTTAAGGTCACTGCGAGGTCAGAGGAGGAGCCTAGCACCTTTTCCGGCGAATTGTCTGATGTTTAAGAAATGTATTTATGTGTTCTCATGTAATCAGGAGGTGGTGGAAGGGGTAAGCTCAAATAAGAACCACTAAATCTGCTTTTCACTTGTTACGACTTCCTTTAAGATGGCCCTGTCTACTAGAAAAAGTGCAAACAGATGTTCTCTGAGATGAAACAAGTATGCAGCCTATCTGTTCACTGGAATCTACGCCTCCGGTCCCTATAGAATAGATAGGCTGTGTGTTGGGTCATCTCAGAAAATGGTTACCTGTATTGTCAACAGCAATTTTTCCATTTCAGAAATTCTTCGTTAATTTATAACAGAGACAAAAAGAAATCACATTCTGGGTTCCAGAATGACTCAAATGTGGATGTAAACAGATAATACTGCTCACAATATAAATAAAAGTTCAGCAAGTCAGTTTGAAATGGTTGACGTCAGTTGCGACATGTGTGGTGACAAGCCAAGGCATGAAGGAATCATAGTATAGTTTGGATCTAGAACAGAACCCCCTAAAGCTGTAGAAAGTACAATTTACAAACAGTGCTGGTTTTAGTTACAAAAAGACTCCCGGGCAAAATTACACCCCCCCCCCCCCCCCCCCGCAAAAAACCTGACCCCTCCCCTTTAAGCTGCAATAGGAGCCCCTTTGTTTCTTGCCAAATTTACCCATCAACAGATAGGGCCCTTCCCCTTCCCCCAGGTCCACCCTCATAGTTGTTGTGGTCTCAGGGCCCCTGCAAAGTTTCAGCTACTGTAGCAACTCGCCTGTCCCAACTGGTGTGTTGCTCCATTAGTCCGTGCCTCCACGCATTCCGAAATTCAAACAATCATTTCCAATAATTTATACGAAAAATTGTACGTTTGTAAATGATCAGTCAGAAAATCGTATTATTAGTGGCCACCTTTACATATTTGGTAAATGTTAAGCCCCCTTCCTCCTGTCCACCCTGCTGCCTCAAGAAAGAGAACCAAATTTCCCATGCAGAGGCGGGACAAGGTCCTCCAGCACCCAAGGCTGAGACACCAAATTGTGCCCCTTCATCCCTCCCACCACAGCCGTTACACACTGATTGCTATTAGATTAAGTAGCGCCCCAGGACTCCCAACCCCGAAATACCTTCACCTGTAGTTATCGGGCTTGCAGTCACTGACATGTATCCCCTTTTCTTATATATCTCTGCTTCAAACATGATAGCTATTGAGTTGTGCGCCCCCTAATGATAGCTGATTGAGTTGTGCGCCCCCTCCTACACTGCGCCCTGGGGCTGAAGCCTCTGCCGCCTCTGCCTTGTCCCAGCCCTGTTCCCATGCTAGGAAAAATCTAGATCTCCTGGGATCCCTGACTGGCCAGGAGGGTGCGTTTGCGATGTTATTTAAGGATAGTATTGTGAAGTGATAATACAATACACTGAATTCTCATGTGCCTGTCAAACCTCTCCTGAGCCTGATCTCCCTCTGCTTAGCCTAATTTTAATCTCACCGCCTATCCTATGCCTAACTCGAATCTTTCTCCTCTCTACTGTGCCTAATATTAACCAAAACCAAATTCCCCCCCGCCCCTATACTGATGTTAATTAAGCAAGTATCTCCAATTTCTTGGATTCTTCTGTGTCGGCCTAACCTCTCCCGAGTATGACCTCTCTGTGCTTAGCCTTCTCTGAACCTCCCGACCCTTCAATACACCTTATATCTTCTCCCCTTCTTCTTGCATTAGTGTGAGCGCCCTTTCACACTGGGGTGGGGTGGTGCAGTGCCGTATTTTTACCGCACCCCACCGCAGGGTAATGTTTTACTATAGGGCCTTTCATACCGACCAAGTACGGCGCGATGCAACAGAAGTGACATTTTCGCCACATCCCCGATGTGAGGGCAAATCTATGTTGCTTTACGGTGACCTGCGGCAACATATGGCGGACTTGACTTCATATAAGTCTATGGTGTTGTGCGCGTTTTAAAACGACCACCACAAGTTTTACGCGTCACGCATGCACGGAAGCGTATTTTAGCAAATACATGATCGCTTTGCCAACAGGAAGTGAGCGGCACTTCCTAATTGGCTGGGTGCCAGATGGGGATTACCGCATACTAACGCGGTAATCCCCGAAGGCCTGTTTGTGGAGTGCACCAATCTGCTCCAATCCGCAGTCTGAAACCGTCCTTAACCATTACCAAAATCCCCAACCCCTTTCTGGATAGCCCAAACTTTATATTTTACATATTACTTAACCCTTTGCCACCCATGTTCCTGCTACTTACCTAGCCCTTAACCTAAGCCTAACCCAAAGTAGATTCCTGTACACAAGCTCTAACTTATCTCCTCATTTGTCATTTATAGCCGTAACCCAGCCTGATACTTTCACCTAATCCTAACCATTCACTCTATCCTATCCTTAACCACTTCCACACCATGAAATTTTATGCTGATCTGTGCAGCTTGGGCTCTCCAGCCCACAGCACAGATCAGCTAGCAGCCAGGGCGATCAGACTTCCCCCCTTTTTTCCCCACTAGGGGGATGTCCTGCTGGGGGGGTCTGATCGCCGCCGGCTGCTTGCGCTTGCGGGGGGGGGGGCTCTTCAAAGCCCCCCTCCGCAGCGCTTCCTGGTCTCCTTCCCCTTCCCTCCCTCTCCCTCCCCCTGTGAGCGGCGCAGGACGGATTTCCGTCCTGCGCCTGATGGGATAGGCTTTAGCCTATCAGATGGCGGTGATCCCCGGCCAATCAGAGGCCGGGGATCGCCGATCTCCTCTACGGCGCTGCTGCGCAGCAGCGCCGTATACATGTAAACACCGGGGAAGATCTTCCCCGTGTGTTTACATTTACCCTGCGAGCCGCCGATCGGCTCGCAGGGTGTTCACGGAGACACCCTCCGTGAACTGACATGGAACGTTTCCATGGTATACACTTCAGGATTCAGGGGCGTGTATATACGCTCCGAGAATCCGGAAGTGGTTAAAGAAACAGGAATAGTTTAGTAAATACTCTTAAGTACAGATGTATATATTTCAATGCTTATCTCTTTGTTTACTGTTATCAAATTCCTTTCACACTTAGGCCTCTTTTCCATGGGCAGTTGAACTGTGTGCTCAGCAAGCAGTTACCAGGCAGCAGTGAGCAGTATCCTGGCAGCAATGAGCAGTTACCAAGTGTAATGAATAGCGGAGATGCCGCCGCGCGGTCTGGCGGCGGGGCGGCTGTCTCCGCGTTCAGGCCAGCGGTTTCCGCACAGCAGCATGCGTCTGGTTTGCCTGGGCCTTCTAGTGCACACAGATGGAGAGCTACGCGAGCGCGTGCTAGAAGACAGGACCTTTATGCCAGCAGGAGAGGTATCAGCTGATCAGGACGATCAGCTGATTCCAGCGGAACTCCTGATTGGCTGAATGGCTGGGGGCGGCGCTGAGGAGCGCTGTAGTATATATAGATCTTGCTGGTCAGTTGCTGGTTGTCTGCCGTTGCGAATACTTACGTGTGAGCACTCAGACCTCAGTCAGATCCTACAGTGTGTTAGAACTAGGCGGACCTGGGAATTCACACTTAGCCAGATTACGCTTTTGTTAATTACTGTGTTATACTTTAGACCAGTTCCAAGGTGTTGAGACCAAGGACCTCACACCCAAGTTTAGGATTGCTGTGTCATTGCTGTGTTGTACCTTAGACCAGTTCCAGGGTGTTGAGACCAAGGACCTCACACCCAAGCTTAGGATTCTGTGTCATTGCTGTGTTATACCTTAGACCAGTTCCGGGGTGTTGAGACCAAGGACCTCACACCCAAGCTTAGGATTACTGTGTCATTGCTGTGTTATACTTTAGACCAGTTCCAGGGTGTTGAGACCAAGGACCTCACACCCAAGCATAGGATACTGTGTTATTCCTTAGACTAGTTCCTGGGTGTCGAGACCAAGGACCTATCACCCCAGACTAGGATTATGTTTTATATCTGTTATGACCATTTGCTCTGTTGACCTCTCTCTTGCTTTCTGATTCGGTACCTCTGCCTATCTGCCTACCAGTTGCCAACCTTGCCTGTACCCGGTTACCGAATCAGCCTCCTGTCTTTGTTCCTTATCTGCTCGTGTGTTACCGACCTGGCCTGCCCGACCCTTCTGGCTGTCACTCATCCCTTGAGTGTTCAGTCTGTCTGTACTACCCGTGACACTATTCCACCAAGTGTCAGTTAGCTGCAAGGACCTCTTGCTCCTCAGAGAGTCCTTCCTGCAGTGCAGCCAGTGGCCTCTATCCCATAGGAGTCCGCTGGCTGCAGTACAGTCTGATTACCAGTTTACCAGGGAATCACTGGCTGCCAGATTATCTCTATCCCCTCTCTTAAGGAGATAGTCCCTGCACAGCCGAGGGCCACCTGCTCCTCAGGTGGTCTCTGGCCAAAGTTATCTGTGTCTCCCGCCCCACGGGAGATAGCCTACAGTTGCACCAAACACTTACACTTCATTAGGTGTCCAGAGGTTAGTCATACTTGTATTATTGGTGATTCTGCAGATCATCCATAATCAGGTATACATCTGTATTGTTGATGATTCTGCAGATCATCAATAATCAGATTCTCTCTGTGTGCTGACACCGATCGTTACACCAAGCAGCAGCAAGCAGTTATGTGAGTTCAATTGCCCATTGAAAAGAGGCCTTACTGACGCCAAATCTGACAGACTACTTAATCATGAGGGGAGGGGGGTTCCCTCACACTACATCTGTTAAACCTGTGTGAGAGAAAGCTCTCACTGGCAGCTCCGTGTCTCTGAATGAGCTTTCTGCACGAGAGCAGAGGAAATGTAACTTGTTTATAATTGTGTGTGAAACCTGACACTCAACACTGAAGTCTGACAAGAGCAGTGTAATATTGAAGCAGAGATTCACCTTTGCAAATGAAACATTCCAACACAGCTAAAATCTACACACAATGAATTAAAGCTTTTGGCGCCGATATTTAACTTAAAAAGTATGAAAATATTTACTTAGATATTATTTGTACATTGTCATTTTAGAACACTTGGTTTGATAGTGTTCCTTTAAAGCACATATTGTGGAAATTTGTCACCAGAAACAGACTTTTGTGGTGAGAGCTTACCCATGATCACTCTACACACACAAGTTGCACGCCTTCGTTGTGTACCATCCTTTCAAGAGGGGAAAATGGGCCTGAGGTGTCATACTGAAAGATGCACAAAAGTAATATAATCAAAGGGCGTTTTTTTTCCACAACTAAATTCATTTCTAAAGAGAAAACCTTCAACATCTGGTAACACTTGTAAACACGGTGGACAGTTGAAGGGTAAAGAGAAACTACTGTTTGGACATAGGTCAAATCTATCTCTTTAAATGCTTACATTCCTCAAACTTTCTTTTTCTCAATACTTGCCTTTCAGAGCACAGAGCCAACAATTCCTTTAGGTCAGGGATGTCCAACTCCAGACCTTGAGGGCTATATCCATACCAGTGTTTAGGATGGACAGAGAAATGTGTTCTACTTGATTAACCCCATCTTTCCTAATTCAGTCCCCTCAGTAAATTTGAGCTGTGCCAAAAATGTGTGAGGACCTCAGCCCTTGAGAACTGGAGTGTGACATCCTTACTTTAGGTGATCCCTGCACACACATGAACTTTGGTGTACTTGACTGCTCCACCAGAGGATGTCACCAAAAGTTGAAGACCAGCAGCATGATATTTAATGAATGGGATAACCAACAGCCTCGTTGCTCATTTTAGTGCCTTCGCCAGGGTGAGTGGATCTAGGTGGTGGCAGTTTTTGATTTGACTGAGGCAGTTGGATGGACAGGATGAGTTACTGGGTGTGCTTTAAGTCATCTGGGCTGGAGACCAATGATCTGAAAAAATTATCTGTAGAAGACAAAAATATTTTGTGCAAACGGTTCTTTTCTCTACAGGTCCTCTGGCATTGTATAAAATGAAAGAACCTGCAGAAAACAGTGTAGGTAGGATCTTCTTTATTGATTTAGAAAATAATTTTAGGTAATTATCGTTAATATTACATGGGTAACTCTAAAAAGATCATTTAAGAAAGTTTGAAAGGGATTTTCTCAGTATTTTCCATGAACGAGTGATGTTTACCTATTCCAAGATATCCCACTAGTTTCTACATAAGCACTGAAAATTTAGAGCATGTTTAAGGTCTGTGCCCTGTCGGGGCTGGCAGCAACTGGAAATTGACGGTTGTACTTTAAGGTAAAACGAGGCTATCCTTCAAAACCTTTTCTGCCCACACCACACTTCTTATGATAAATAAATGTAAAGAGAGAGTTGACACAAATGCTAAAAATGAAGTAACTGCATCAAGGCAGCTTTACTTTCACCCCCTTTCCACCACCCCACTTCCCAATCTCCCAGTCGCTAGCCTCGGAGTGCTATTGTAAGCTCCAGTCTGTCACGGGATGTACAGGGATAGCCCAGAACGTTTAGGCTATCAAGCACTTCTGTTCAACCATTTGCTGTCACGTGAGAAGGAATGGGTGGGGCTGAAAAGCACAGCTGGATCAGACACTTCCTGGGTCTTTGGGAAGATTTCTTTCATCCTCTGCATTGGTGTGTGGTCACATGGGGAGAGAGGGTGGACAAAAAGTGTCATTATGTTGGAAGGAGAGGGTGGGGGCAAGACGCACTGCTGGATTAGTCCCTTTCTGGGTCTGTGGGTACTTTACTCCCATCCTCTGGACAGGTGTGTGGCCACATGGGTAAAGAGGGAGGGCCAAAAGTGTCATCATTTGAGAAGGAGTGGGTGGGGCTAAGAAAAGCACTTCTGGGTCAGGCTGTTTCATGGAACTGCAAAGAGGGAGAAGCCAAGAAGAAAAGCAGATTTACTGGGGAGCAGGTGAACATCTCTCAATGGGCTTGATTCACTAAGATGAATAGCATGCCTTATAAAAGTTAGCACGCCTTATCAAAGTTAACATGCCTTATCAGAGTAGCATAGCGAGTGCTACTAACCCACAGGGGCTCAGTGCAGGATGAGTGGAGCTCTCGTCATTGCCAATTAGCAGGCATAAGTTTGCTATGCTACTCTGATAAGGCGTGTTAACTTTGATAAGGCATGCTAACTGTGATAGGGTGTGCTATTTGTCTTAGTGAATCAAGTCCTATGTGTGAATGCACATTCCATGCCAGTATGTCCTTTGTCATCGCAATGGAGACAATTACTTTCACCTGCGTTTAAAAGTCCACTTATCAGAAAGTATGAGAAACCATTTGTATTTAGGTCTGCATATTCTAGCTGTAATGATCGCTTTTTCCACCACCTCCCCCCCACCTGCCCTCTGCCATACACGGTGCCCTCTTCTGTCTCCTCCAATGGGTGACAAATATACAGCTCTATCTGCCGATGCAAGGAGAATCCCATTTTTTCCTTTTCTTTTCTTTACTTTTCCTTTCTACCGGTAATGAATCAGCGCTGTGATTACTGTTTTCTCATAAGCAACAAGCCTCCTCTGCCTTCTGTGACTCACCCCGGATAAATGCCCTCCAGTCCAGCGCTTGTTGTAATTATGTGAAAAAATAAATGACTAATTGCCTAATAAACTTATTTTGTGTTCAGTCATTTGCTGTGTGTGGATTTTCTGCCAGGTTAGGGCCGCATTTATTAAGGGTGGAGATCTGTGCGTAAATGGCTTTCTCTCCATGCTGGAAATCTCACTCACCTGACAGTTGGGATGATGTGGCTCTGTAAAATGTACAAGCTCAGGGGCGTAGCAATAGGGGTTGCAGAGGTAGCCACCGCATCGGCCGAAGGTCCCTCCCTCAACTACAGTATTAGCTCTTTATTGGTCCTGTGCTCATAATAATCACTTCTATAGATACATTGAATAGTGGTAATCCTTAACAAACTGCTCCCCATCCCCTTCTTGCACCTCTGACACTGTAATTGCCATTGGCAGGTTTTGGTGCGCCGTATCAATTGCTATGTATGGAGTTCTTGGGGACCCGCATTGTAAAACTTGCATTGGGGCCCACAACTCCTTAGCTACGCCATTGTATAAGCTATAGGATATGCTAGCGGTTCTGGATGTAAGCCTGGCTACAGGGGCATAAAGATATCATTTGCATATTCAGTATCGGTGAATGGTTGGTATCTAAGCTGAATTATCGCAAATATGAGTTGCTTTTTAGTATAAGGGCTTTTTGGTCTCTTTTAGTCGCCTATACTTCCCTAGTGGTTCTGGTCACCCAGAGCTGCTTAGGTATTCTGAATCTGAAGTGAAAATAAAGTTATGATATAATGATTTGTATATGTAGTGCAGCTAAGAAATAAAACATTAGTAGCACAGATATGAGTCTCATATTGTTTCCCTTACAGGAAGAGTTAAGAAATTTCACTTGTTATCTATGCAAAAGAGCTTCTCTGAGCTCTCCTTATTTAGAGACAGTAACCAAGCAGCTCTGAGTGACCCAAACATCAATAATTATTACAAATGCCTTCTGTTTTAAGAAGGCAAACTGCACTAAGCATTGCTTTATAGTAGGAGGGCTTTTTCGGTCTCTCTTAGTCACCTATACTTTCCTTGTGGTTTTGGGTCACCCCGAGCTGCTTGGTTAGTGTGTTGTACTGGTCCAAGCCCTATCAATCCCTGCCATGTACTGAGGAGGACCAAAAGTCTGAAACAGGCTGTCTGCATGTGGGGTTGATGTGGCTCTGTAAAATTTAAAGCTATAGGCTTGCTATACACCATCGGTTCTGGATGTAAGCCTGACTTCAGGGTCATAAAGAGATAATTTGCATATTCAGTAGTGATGCATTGTGGGTAACCACAGATGTTCACCTAAAGCTGAATTATCGCAAATACCTTCTGTTTTAAGAAGGCAAACCAGACTTAAGGTGCATACAAACACGTCCAATTTTTTCGCCCAACTATTGTTCAAACCTGTTGGACGTGTGGACGCCTAAACGACCAACTGATAAGAGGCGGTTTGCCGATCTACCTGGCGGATCCGTTGGGACGACTATCGGGCAAACAACCTTCAAGTCAGTGCGTGTGTACAAACGACTTCTAGTTGTTTGTCCAACTAATAGCCCTTAAAACATACAGTCATTTAATCAGCGGTTTAGTCTAGTCCATTGTTCTATCCAGTCCATTGTCCATTATCAAGTTGGTTAAATGACATGTTAATGAGTATATCAGCCGCTTTGTTGGTCAGTGTGTACATAATGTTTGAACGACTTGTTGTTTGCACTTCACGTTGTTCAAACGACCAGTCTAAATGACAATCGGGCATAAAGTTGGTCGTGTGTACGCCCCTTTAGTCAGAGTGCAAAGCTATTTTCTTAAGCACTTAACCTCAACCTGTTTCTTGTTTGTTTAGGCTTTTAGCCCCCCAGGCACTGGAAGTGGGTGGTCCACCTGGACATCGTCCATGTGTGGGGGGTGTACCGGCCATGCTCTCTGGCTCCCCCTTCCCTGAGGGGCAGTTGCGGCACTCCCGGGCAGTGGATGCTTTGTGGGGGTGTCTGCACTGCTCCCCCATTTCTTGGGGGTACAAGGAGGCCTACATTGAGCACCCCTGTTGAGTTGCAAAGTATTTTTTGCATGGGTCAACTCCTGCAGGAATGGCAGGGAGGTAGCTTAAGATCCTGCATATTCTGGTAGGAGAATGCAATATGCAAGCTCTGTGCCATTTTAATTTTTTAATTAGACAATAGTCAATTTCAATTAGTCAATAGACTTGAGGCAGCCAGTATTTATGTCAGGTGATGACTGGTCAGAGCCGGATTAAGGCTAAATGGGGCCCTAAGCAAAGTAACTGATTTGGGCCTCCCCATCATGTCGTAATAGAATCAGAAGATGCAGCTGCACAGCAACATGCCGCACACACTGGGGCAGCCGAGCTACTGGTTGCTATGGGCAACAGCGCACTTTCCTCTGTGGGTGCACAATGCAGGGAATAGCAGCGGCAAAATGCAGAGTGAGAAATGAATGGCTGGGACATTAGCACTCAGGGGCTGGGGCACCCCTGTGAAGAGGGCGCCAGATATCACAGCAGCAGCACTTTCCCCCAGCATCTCCAGCCTGGCAATAGCAGAAAGCTCTGGACACCGCCAAACCGGAAGCCGTTCCCCAGACAGAATTACATAACCACTCCCACCACTGAACAACCGATTTCCTCCCAAACTAGACAGCCACCATGCAGCCTCCATCCCAGTGAATACGATAGTCCAGCAGAGAAGGCAGCCGCAGCGGGGGAGAATGACAGCACCAGATGACTCGCATTCACCTATTGCGATCCAAGCAATAGAGGTCCCGTCATCTGGAGCCCATCTGTCTCCTCTAGAGTGCTGCCGCTCTGTTACTACTACTATTACTACTTCCTACTTCCTGTCTGATCTGAGAATCAGGAAGTTCAGAGCGAGCGGCTGCACTGTAGCAGAGACAGATGGGTTTCAGATGACGGGATCTCTATCGCTTGGATCATGGATAAGTGAGTGAGCCTTTGCCATCTGCTGCTATCATGCTTGCTGCAGCTGTGGTTCTCTGTGGGAAGGGAGGGAAGAGTGGGCAGCGGCAGAGCGCACAGTAGCAGGAGAGGGACCTAGGAGGAGAGCCTGGTTCTGAAGACAAACCACAGCGCACGACATCATTTGACAAGACAAGACAAATAACATTTATATCGCTCTTTTCTCCTGGCGGACTCAAAGCGCCAGAGCTGCAGCCACTAGGACGCGCCCTATAGGCAGTAGCCATGTTAGAGAGACTTGCCTAAGGTCTCCTACTGAATAGATGCTGGCTTACTGAACAGGCAGAGCCGAGATTCGAACCCTGGTCTCCTGTGTCAGAGGCAGAGCCCTTAAAGGGACTCCGATCAGTGCCTGTGGGTATGCCTTTAAGCATACCCACAACTAATTAATTACATCCTCACACCTACCAGCATGATGTTTGTAATTATATCCCCCTGGGTTCCTTATATTTCATTGCATTGTGCTGAATCGAGCTGCCGACTTTGGAGAAAAGTCGTCCTGTGTAATACAGTCTAACCATGGAAAGATGCATATCATTTTGAAGCTCTCTTTCTCCTCTTTCCAATGATAGATAAACTGCCACCCTACGCCTTTTAGTTTTCGCTATTTTTGCGATCGAAATTGCCGTGGCCGCGATTTTGATTGTGAAAATGGCGAAAACTAAAAGGCATAGGGTGGTGGTTTATATATCATTGGAAAGAGGAGAAAGAGAGCTTTAAAATGATATGCATCTTTCCATAGTTACTGTACTTCTCAGAGTCCCTTTTAACCATTATACCATCCAGCCACCGCTGACAGGATGGCAAGGGCTGGTTTATGTGCTGATGGGGGCCCTTTGACTCTGAATGGGGGCCCCAAGCGACTGCTTTTGTTGCCTGGTCGGTAATCCGGCCCTGGTCAGAGCACACATATCTTCACTCTTACATAGGGTACATATATGTACGCTGCTAGTGAGTTTGGCGCAGGGTGAGACAAATGACGGCTCACCCCAGGGACGCAACAAGACTTAATAGGGCCCCCCTGCAAAAATGATAGCACAAGGGCCCTTGGTCCCTGAACCCCATGAGGGTCATGTGATCGGGAGATGGCGAATGGCAGCAGAGAGTGTTCTGCTGTGAAGCAGTGCCTGGAAGCAGGAAAAAAAACTACTGACACTCCCGCTACTCGCTACTCTGCATGGCTGGAAGTGGTGGCAGGGACAGTTTTTGTGAGAGAACGGAAGTTTTTTGCTAATTGGTTGCACTTACGGTTGGGGAGAGGGAGGAAAAGGGACCCCCAAAGCCTCCAGACCTAAATTTCTAGACTTATAGTCGAGTATATACAGTAATAATCTCCAGTGCACGCTATGCTGCCATAGCGTGCGCTGCTAAATTACGCTATGCTTCAATAGTTTAATAAGCACTTCATTAACCTTTTTTTCCACTGCTACAATATATCTACGTCATCTGTGGCACCCTCCAAGCCACCATGATGTAGATATACCATTTTAGCATGCAGCCCTGCTGTGCACAATCGGTTGCACTTTAGAGCGCACCCCCCAGCACTGTCAGCTGCATTACTAATTCGTGAAATGGAACATGTTCCCTTGTTGCCAATTAGTCCACCCCCCTCCCATGAACGATCGCTGCAGTAGTGAACTGCAGTGATCCTTCATCTGTCCCCTTCCTTGCACAAATCATTAAAAAAATCCACCAGCAAGCAGCCTCTCTCACCTTACCTCGTTCCTGCGACTATCCTGAAGCCAGAGGCTCCGTTCCCCGCTCTGCATTAAGCCGCCTAATGCAGAATATCCAGTCCCAGCTTGATGACATCATCAAGCCGGGACCCGGGTAGTCAGCAATACGCGGCTGACTGCAGAGTGGGGATTGGAGGCTCAGGCTTCAGGATAGTCGCAGGAACGAGGTAAGGTGAGAGAGGCTGCTTGCTGGTGGATTTTTTAATGATTTGTACATGGAAGGGGCTGTCTGATGGAGGGGGGGGGGGGGGGGGCAATGATATGCAAAGGGTGGTAGTTAAACTTACTGGGTGTCATCTGGGTAACCGAGGGGATGGGGGAATTTAACAATATGGCACATCTGGGCACCTGGGGGGCCATAACCGAATACTAGGGGCACGTTTGGCTACAATGGGCGGGCAACGCTAATCCTGGGGGTACATCTGGCTATAATGGGGTAATGCTGATCCCAGGGACACATCTGGTTATAAAGAGGGGCACCATTGCTGGGGGTGCATCTGTCAATCTATTCTGGGGGTGGCAAACACAGGGGACACATCTGGCTATGCTGGGGGGGGCTGATATTAGGGACACATCTGGCAATACTTGGGGGGAGGGGGTGATACTGGGACACATCTGGATATCTACTGTACATGGGGGGGGGACATAAACTGGTGGCACAGTTTTTATGTCAGTAGCACTTTTTATTTTTAAACAGGGATTGGTCAAAATTGAGAAATAATGCATTTTTGTATTTCTTTACAATTTTTCCCATTAAAATGCAAAGAGAAGAACATTTTACTTGGGACCAAATACCCCCCAATGAAAGCTTAGTTTGTCTTGAAAAAAACAATATATAGATCATTTAAGTGGCACGAGTACAGATGACGTTATTGCTGATTAAAAAGGGACACAGCTAAAGCGTCAAAACTGCTGTGGTCCATTAGGGGAAAACAAGGTCTGGATGCGAAGTGGTTAAACTTAGTGTAGAGCGGGTTCAGTGGAGCGCACCTCAAGTCTAATGAAGTGCTCGTTAAACTATTGGAGCATAGCGTAATTTAGCAGCGCACACTATGGCAGCATAGCATGGGCTGGAGATTATTACCACGTGCTGCTGTCATTAACCTCCTGAGCGTTACGCTGCTTAGGAGGTTTCGTTATTTTGTGCCCCCAGGGTTAAATAATTTGTTCTCATGGCAATAAAACCTTTGGCTAGCACTAGGCTAGCTAGTAAAGGTGTCCGGCACCCCCCGATCCCCGCCGCTCCCCCGTTTATACATTACCCAGCCTGGATCCAGTGATCGGCGCAGCCTCCCCGGACAGCTCTGCTCTTCACTATGGGGAGGATTGCACATGATGTCATGAGCAAACCCGATCCACCACGTAGAGAGACCGGAGCCGTGCAGGGAGGCTGCGCGATCGCTGGATCCAGGGTAGGTAATGTAGAAACGGGGATCGTTGGGGGGGATCCCAGGCGATCAAAAGTATCGATGCGACTCATCGATCTGACTGGAAATTGCATGGTGTTAGTACCAGGCTTTACATCTCACAGGTGACATCAGACTTTTACAATGATTTGATGAGGCCAAAACAGATTCCCCTGATACAAGCTTAAAGCAAACCTGAGCTAAAAATTAAAAGTCAAATGAAACATACATGTCACGTCATACTTACCTCCCGTGTAGTCTACTCAACAAAACCTCTTTCCCCTCTCCTGCGTCCTGTTTGTCCACTGTAATCAATGGAATTCTCTGTCCTCCATTTTGAAAGGGCCATTACCCCACAACAGCTTCCGGGTCAGCACACTGTTAAAGAGACTCTGAAGCCTCTTAAAAATTATTTTTTATTAAACCATCCTGTTTAATACCTTAATCCTACCTAAACCGCCGTATCCCATATTTACAAAAAGGTACTGCACACCCTATGTTTGCTAATTAATGCACTGGGTGCAATGGGGGCTGAGTCTGTAATTAGGCTAAAAAGCTCTAGAGAAAATATATATACAAAAAGACTCACACAACAGCATGAGATTCATCAAAATTATATTGTAAACACAAAAGCTGATTATATACAAACAAGTGCAAATAATGCGCTATGCACAAATAACATAAGTGTATTGGCAACAAGAGACCAAACCGGTCAAAAGAAATACAGCATAATGGTATATGTCAGAAAAACAAGAAGTGAATGACTGCACAAGCAGTATCCCTTTAAGAGCAGCAATGAAAAAACACAAGCACAGTTTTAACCCCCTTGCCGGTCCAATTCCCGCGGCAAGGGGGCAGCACAGCACTTTTTTTTAATTTTTATTTTTTTAAATCATGTAGCGAGCCTAGGACTCGCTACATGATAGCCGCTGCGCAGCGGCATCCCCCCACCCACTCCGAACGCCTCCGGCGATCAGAGTAAGCAGGAAATCCCGTTCAGAACGGGATTTCCTGCTGGGCTTCCCCGGTCGCCATGGCGACGGGGCGAGATGACGTCACCGACGTCCATGACGTAATCCCGTCCCGTCGCCATGGGACGTCAGAGGGAATCCCGATCCACCCCTCATCGCTGCCTGGCACTGATTGGCCAGGCTGTGCAAGGGGTCTGGAGGGGGGGGGGGGGCGGCGCGAAGCGCTGCGGGTAGCGGCGGATCGGCGGCGAGCAGCGGCGATCGGAATTTGCAATAAAAAAAAATTATGCAAATCGGCCCAGCGGGGCCTGAGAAATCCTCCTGCGCAGGTTACTCCGAGCTGAGCTCGGGATAATCGGCAAGGAGGTTAAACATGAATGCAGTACATACAAGTGGTAAGGTAGCAAGGGATACATTCAAACAATTGTGCAGTTACAACATGAATGGTATACCCTGACAGCGGCTGTTTCCGGGGTTCCCTTCCTCAGAGGGTATCACTGAGCCAGGTGATACCCTCTGAGGAAGGGAACCCCCGAAACAGCCGCTGTCAGGGTATACCATTCATTATGCTGTATTTCTTTTGACCGGTTTGGTCTCTTGTTGCCAATACACTTATGTTATTTGTGCATAGCGCATTATTTGCACTTGTTTGTATATAATCAGCTTTTGTGTTTACAATATAATTTTGATGAATCTCATGCTGGTGTGCAAGTCTTTTTGTATATATATTGTCTCTAGGGCTTTTTAGCCTAATTACAGACTCAGAACCCATTGCACCCAGTGCATTAATTAGCATACATAGGGTGTGCAGTACCTTCTTGTAAATATGGGATACGGCGGTTTGTATATAATCAACTTTTGTGTTTACAATATAATTTTGATTAATCTCATGCTGGTGTGCGAGTCTTTTTGTATATATAAACAGCCGTATCCCCGCGCCAGTAAGCTATCTAAAACCCCCCTAACTCGCCCTCTCTCTCCCCTGCAAAATCCACGACATTCTTGGTGGTGGATTTTGCTGCCCGCATTAGCTTCCATGTGAGGCAGAGCTATGGGCCGCAGCCCTGCCTCACACGCGTCTGTCAGCGGCGGATCTCCGCCTCTCCCCGCCCCTCTCAGTGAAGGAAGACTAACAGGGGCGGGGGAGAGGCAGAGATCTGCCGCTGACAGACGCGCGTCAGGCAGAGCTGCAGCTCATAGCTCTGCCTCACACGGAAGCACTCCCCGGATTGCCCCCCGGGGCGTTAGGGAGGTTTTAGATAGCTTACAGCCGCGGGAATGCGGCGGTTTAGGTAGGATAAATGTATTAAACAGGATGGTTTAATAAAAAAAGGATTTTTAAGAGGCTTCAGAGTCTCTTTAAACTGTAATATTGCCCTCTTGAGCCACAGGGAAACATGAATATTACCTTGCTCATCAGTTGTCCTTACAGTTATAACTGACAGCAACTGATATATTTTAATTTTGACAAATTCTTGTCAGAACTGGAAAGGAATCGTAAGAAGAAAATGGTGGGCTTCTGAGAGGAACTGACAGGGAGGTAAGTATGCAATATTAATTTGCAGATACATCATATGTTTATTTTAAATCATTTTACTTAGTTCAGGTTTCCTTTAAAAAAGAAACCCACTTGCCCCATGGCCCTGTAAAATAAAACTTTAATTTACTTCTGTTTACAAACTGCAGCCATCATGAGATTTCTTTCCTCAGCACTCCCATTGGATCCTATGAAGCTGCATGCTTTGTGGAAAGGCTGACTCATGCTGAGTTGGCAGAGATTAGTGTTGGGCGAACATCTAGATGTTCGGGTTCGGGCCGAACAGGCCGAACATGGCCGCGATGTTCGGGTGTTCGACCCGAACTCCGAACATAATGGAAGTCAATGGGGACCCGAACTTTTGTGGTTTGTAAAGCCTCCTTACATGCTACATACCCCAAATTTGCAGGGTATGTGCACCTTGGGAGTGGGTACAAGAGGAAAAAAAAATTAGCAAAAAGAGCTTATAGTTTTTGAGAAAATCGATTTTAAAGTTTCAAAGGGAAAACTGTCTTTTAAATGCGGGAAATGTCTGTTTTCTTTGCACAGGTAACATGTTTTTTGTCGGCATGCAGTCATAAATGTAATACATATAAGAGGTTCCAGGAAAAGGGACCGGTAACGCTAACCCAGCAGCAGCACACGTGATGGAACAGGAGGAGGGTGGCGCAGGAGGAGAAGAAGGCCACGCTTTGTGAGACACAACAACCCCGGCCTTGCATGAGGGCAAGAAGCGTGCGGATAGCAGGCTTTGTACCGCCATGCAGTCATAAATGTAATAAAGATAAGTGGTTCAATAAACAGGGACCACGCGGCAACGCTAACCCAGCAGCAGCAGACGTGATGGAACAGGAGCAGGCGCAGGAGGAGAAGGCCACGCTTTGTGAGACACAACAACCCAGGCCTTGCATGAGGGCAAGAAGCGTGCGGATAGCAGGCTTTGTACCGCCATGCAGTCATAAATGTAATAAAGATAAGTGGTTCAATAAACAGGGACCACGCGGCAACGCTAACCCAGCAGCAGCAGACGTGATGGAACAGGAGCAGGCGCAGGAGGAGAAGGCCACGCTTTGTGAGACACAACAACCCAGGCCTTGCATGAGGGCAAGAAGCGTGCGGATAGCAGGCTTTGTACGGCCATGCAGTCATAAATGTAATAAAGATAAGTGGTTCAATAAACAGGGACCACGCGGCAACGCTAACCCAGCAGCAGCAGACGTGATGGAACAGGAGGAGGCGCAGGAGGAGAAGGCCACGCTTTGTGAGACACAACAACCCAGGCCTTGCATGAGGGCAAGAAGCGTGCGGATAGCATGCTTTGTACCGCCATGCAGTCATAAATGTAATAAAGATAAGTGGTTCAATAAACAGGGACCACGCGGCAACGCTAACCCAGCAGCAGCAGACGTGATGGAACAGGAGCAGGCGCAGGAGGAGAAGGCCACGCTTTGTGAGACACAACAACCCAGGCCTTGCATGTGGACAAAAAGCGTGCGGATATAGCAGCAATGCTTTTTGCCGCCATGCAGTCATAAATGTAATACAGATGAGAGGTTCAATAAACAGGGCCCGGAAACGCAACACCATCCCAGATGTTCATTGGTCATGTTACTTGGTTGGGGTCCTGGAGTGTTGCGTAGTCATTTCCAATCCAGGATTGATTCATTTTAATTTGAGTCAGACGGTCTGCATTGTCTGTAGAGAGGCGGATACGCCGATCTGTGACGATGCCTCCGGCAGCACTGAAACAGCGTTCCGACATAACGCTGGCTGCCGGGCAAGCCAGCACCTCTATTGCGTACATTGCCAGTTCGTGCCAGGTGTCTAGCTTCGATACCCAATAGTTGAAGGGTGCAGATGGATGGTTCGACACAGCTACGCCATCTGACATGTAGTCCTTGACCATCTTCTCCAGGCGATCGGTGTTGGAGGTGGATCTGCACGCTTGCTGTTCAGTGGGCTGCGGCTGCATGGGTGTCAGAAAATTTTCCCACTCCAAGGACACTGCCGATACCATTCCCTTTTGGGTACTAGCTGCGGCTTGCGTTGTTTGCTGCCCTCCTGGTCGTCCTGGGTTTGCGGAAGTCAGTCTGTCTGCGTACAACTGGCTAGAGGAGGGGGAGGATGTCAATCTCCTCTCTAAAGTCTCCACAAGGGCCTGCTGGTATTCTTCCATTTTGACCTGTCTGACTCTTTCTTCAAGCAGTTTTGGAACATTGTGTTTGTACCGTGGATCCAGAAGGGTATAAACCCAGTAATTGGTGTTGTCCAGAATGCGCACAATGCGTGGGTCACGTTCAATGCAGTCTAGCATGAATTGAGCCATGTGTGCCAGAGTCCTACCAGAATCCTCATCATCCTCTTGTGAGCGTTGTGATAGTTGTTGTGATGCATCATAGTCGTCACCTTCCTCCTGGTCTGCTTCTGCTGACCATTCGCGTTGAATTGTGGAAGTCCAACGTGCACCGCTCTGGCCCTCGTCAGTGGTGGCATGAAATTCCTGCTCCAACTCCAGCTGTTCCTCCTCCTCTTCTTCGTCATAGCTGCTGGGGCCAGCGTTCCCTGAGGCGGATGGCCTGATGTTGGTACCATCACGCTGATCGTTTTCTCCTTCAGATTCCCCCAGTTGCATCATGACAGCTGTTTCCTTGATTTTTAACATCGACCTCTTCAGTAAACACAGCAGTGGTATGGTAATGCTGACTGAAGAGTTGTCACTGCTCACAAGCAACGTGGATTGCTCAAAATTTTGGAGGACTTGGCAGAGGTCCAACATGTTGGCCCAATCGGATCCACAGAAGCTTGGCAGCTGGCCGGATGCGCCTCGGTACTGCGCCGTCATGTACTGGACCACTGCACTCTTCTGCTCGCAAAAGCGGGCTAGCATGTGCAGCGTAGAATTCCAGCGCGTAGGGACATCACACAGCAAGCGATGGTGGGGGAGATTGAAGCGCTCCTGCATCTTGGCGAGTGCCCCCGAAGCAGTACTGGAATTTCTACAATGTTTGGACACTCGACGCACCTTCAACAGCAGATCGGGCACGCCTGGGTATGTCCTCAGGAACCGCTGAACTACTAGGTTCATCACGTGCGCCAGGCAAGGGATGTGTGTCAGCTTAGCCAACCTTAAAGCGCGAATGAGATTACTCCCATTATCACACACAACCATGCCCGGTTTCAGGTCCAGCGGTGCCAGCCACAAATCCGTCTGTTCCTTTATTCCCCTCCAAATTTCCTCCCCTGTGTGCTGCTTATCCCCAAGGCAGATTAGCTTCAGCAACGCTTGCTGACGCATGCCAACAGCTGTGCTGCACTGCTTCCACGATCCTACTGCTGCTGGGTTAGCGTTTCCGGATGAGGTACAGCTTTGAGATGCGTTGGAGGAGAAGGAGTCAGAGAGGTAGGTGCTGCTGTTATCCAGTGGGAGGGACGGCGGTGCAGCTGTTTGTGGCGTGGGCAACACCCGTGCCGTAGCAGGTGAGGAATCGCTGCCAGGCTCCACAAGGTTCACCCAGTGCGCGGTAAGGGAGATGTATCGACCCTGGCCGAACGCACTCGTCCAGGTGTCAGTGGTGAGGTGAACCTTGCAGGCAACGGCATTCTTCAAGCTTCGGGTTATTTTGCTGACCACGTGCTCATGCAACTCAGGCACTGCAGAGCGTGCAAAGTGGTAGCGGCTGGGAACCACGTAACGTGGGATGGCCACTGACATCATGCCCTTGAAGCTGTTTGTCTCCACCAATCGATATGGCAGCATTTCGCAGGCCAGAAGCTTGGCTATGCTGGCTGTTACTGCCACGGCCCGGGGGTCATTTGCTGGCAATTTCCTCTTGCGCTCAAACATCTCCGACACAGACAACTGAACCGTAGCGCTGCACACGGAAGGGCTGTTGGTTGTTGTGTTTGATGAACACTGGGAGACCTCAAGAGCACTACTCCGGAAAGTGACAGTGTCAGCGTCGTCTGATGTTTGTGAATGTTGTGAACCACGCAATGGCTGGGCTACTGCTGCTGCTGAGGCGGGTCTGGTGAACCCAAGGGAGGCAGTGTTGTTTCTGGTACCCTGTCCTGACGCGTTTGCCCAAAGAGTGGGATGTTTGGATAGCATGTGACGGCTCATGCTGGTGGTGGAGAGGTTGTTAATATTTTTCCCCCTGCTCAGGCGGGTCTTGCACACCTTGCAAATCGCCATGGTAACATCCTCAGTGCAGTCTTCAAAGAAAGCCCAGACTTTGGAGCACCTGCCTCCTTGCTGGCGATTTCTGTTTGCTCCTCTTTTGCCTCTCACTTGAACTTCCACGCTTGTGGTGCCTGAAATTGCGCGCCGCCTACCTTGTGGCACAAGGCGAACTCGTGCAGCAGTGTGTTCTTCAACAGACTCATCTGTGCTGCTGCTACGACGGCGATGTTCTCGTTCACAAACAAAATCTGGGTCTCTGTCCACATTGTCCATACCCTCCTCTTCCATCTCCTCAAACTCGTCATATGTCATTGTGGGCCACCGCCGTGGAGTAGAGCTCCCCACAACAACCTCTGCGCAGCACACTCCAACGTCGTCTTCCAGATCTTGTCGGCCGACCTCCTGCAATTGCAACCCCTCCTGCCCAAATTGCTCTGGGATTTGGGTTTCCGAGTCCTCTTCGGACTCGCCTCGTATTTCAGTGCGCGGTACATTTCCCACAGTTAACGGTTGTGAATCCAGGCACAACATTTCTGGCTGTTCCTCCATTGACCTTTGAAAGGTGGAAGTTTGTTGGGCTGGGAATAGCTCCTGCGAATACCCCATTGTGTCCTGAGGTAATTCATCGGACTGGTTATCTGGCAGTTGTGTGCGTGGTGTCGCTGCCGGTTGTGTCAGCTTTGTGCCCACTGGCTCCTTGTAACTGGCTGAGGACTCGGACCTCGTGCGTGATGTGCTGGTGCTGCTTAACCCACTGCTGGACGCTTGAGAGGTCATCCAAGTAATTATCTGGTCCTGTTCTTTTGGATTTGTGAGGGTTGTTGTCCTGGACAACATGGGTGGTATTGAGTGGGTTTTCTTGGGTGCTCCCCTGTGGCCTGTACGTGAACCGTCAGGGGAAACACCTCTTCCCTTGCCCCTCCCTCTTTCACCGGATTTCTTCCTCATTTCACTTATCCTTACAGTACACGCTGACTGGCAGCAGTACAGTGGCAGTACAGAAATGCTATACAGTACCACTATTCCCAGCAGCGACACAGAGCACAATGCTATACAGTGACGGGTGAGCGGTGTACCACTATTCCCAGCAGACACAGAACAGTGAACAGAATGCTATATAGTGTGGCTGAGCGAGCGGTGTACCACTATTCCCAGCAGACACAGAACAGTGAACAGAATGCTATATAGTGTGGCTGAACGAGCGGTGTACTACTGTTCCCAGCAGACACAGAACAGTACACAGAATGCTATATAGTGTGGCTGAACGAGCGGTGTACTACTGTTCCCAGCAGACACAGAACAGTACACAGAATGCTATATAGTGTGGCTGAACGAGCGGTGTACTACTGTTCCCAGCAGACACAGAACAGTGAACAGAATGCTATATAGTGTGGCTGAGCGAGCGGTGTACCACTATTCCCAGCAGACACAGAACAGTGAACAGAATGCTATATAGTGTGGCTGAGCGAGCGGTGTACCACTATTCCCAGCAGACACAGAACAGTAAACAGAATGCTATATAGTGTGGCTGAGCGAGCGGTGTACCACTATTCCCAGCAGACACAGAACAGTGAACAGAATGCTATATAGTGTGGCTGAGCGAGCGGTGTACCACTATTCCCAGCAGACACAGAACAGTGAACAGAATGCTATATAGTGTGGCTGAGCGAGCGGTGTACCACTATTCCCAGCAGACACAGAACAGTGAACAGAATGCTATATAGTGTGGCTGAGCGAGCGGTGTACCACTATTCCCAGCAGACACAGAACAGTGAACAGAATGCTATATAGTGTGGCTGAGCGAGCGGTGTACTACTGTTCCCAGCAGACACAGAACAGTACACAGAATGCTATATAGTGTGGCTGAACGAGCGGTGTACTACTGTTCCCAGCAGACACAGAACAGTACACAGAATGCTATATAGTGTGGCTGAACGAGCGGTGTACCACTATTCCAAGCAGACACAGAACAGTGAACAGAATGCTATATAGTGTGGCTGAGCGAGCGGTGTACCACTATTCCCAGCAGACACAGAGTGGCAGTAAACAGAATGCTATATAGTGTGGCTGAGCGAGGTACACAGAGTGGCAGTAAACAGAATGCTATATAGTGTGGCTGTGCAAGCGGTGTACTACTATTCCCAGCAGACACAGAGTGGCAGTAAACAGAATGCTATATAGTGTGGCTGAGCGAGGTACACAGAGTGGCAGTAAACAGAATGCTGAGCGAGCGGTGTACTACTATTCCCAGCAGCGACACACAATGACTGGGGGGGACCCTGGCTAGCGTGGCTGGAGCGCGAACTACCCTGCCTGCCTACCCAAAGCTAAACCCACAGACAAATGGCGGAGATATGACGTGGTTCGGGTATTTATTTACCCGAACCACGTGACAGTTCGGCCAATCAGAGCGCGTTCGGGTCCGAACCACGTGACCCGTTCGGCCAATCACAGCGCTAGCCGAACGTTCGGGGAACGTTCGGCCATGCGCTCTTAGTTCGGCCATATGGCCGAACGGTTTGGCCGAGCACCGTCAGGTGTTCGGCCGAACTCGAACATCACCCGAACAGGGTGATGTTCTGCAGAACCCGAACAGTGGCGAACACTGTTCGCCCAACACTAGCAGAGATCTGGCACATTTTATATACACAACAATGAAAATGAAGAGATGCTGCCACAGTACAGGTAGTGACACCACAGCCCTGCTCCTATAAGAACAACACCTGATCAGAGAAGAAATCCAGTAGTATTACCAGCTGATGTTTAGAGCTAAAAAGACTAGGACATTTCTTAGTCGCCTCCTGCAGGCCTTCAAAAATAAATAAATTTTTAAAAAAATCAGTCTCTTAGGGTACCCATACATCTAGCGATTTTGGTGGCTGATCATCCAATAGACATTTCTTTGTGATCGAATCTGATCATAGAAAGATCTTTTGGCCGCGATAAACCGCAGGCCGATTCCCGATTGATTTCAGCATGAAAACTTTTGGGAATCAGCCTCGTGATTCCTGTTATAAATCACACTTTTAATTCGACACAAGCACCTCACAGACTGTGAGATAACTTGACTCTCAACACAGCAAGCATTATTGGAGATAGACCGTTCTCAGTCGTCTTTGAAGTACAAGTTGTTTATTCAGGAAACAGATATACAGTTACAGTTCGTCACATCTTAGCAAAGCAGATTCTCATGTTGCGTTACAGCTTCGTGATTACCTTCCTGCTGAAGGTAATCAGGTCCTCTCATGTCTATCCTATGTTACATCATTTAGACTACCTATGTACAGCATACATCATATCAGAACAGAAATGGATTATATAAAGGTTTAAGCCAGCAGGGACAGGTCGCAAGACAGAAAGTGCTACTCCATACTCCGGCTGTGGGTTTTATATGAACCAGAAAGAGTTAAATGTGACCTCATCTGAGCCATCTATGATTGGTTCAGATCCCTTGTGATGTCAGGACAAACACCTACTCGATTAATATTCCATGATCACTTTCACTTACATACAGGAATGTTCTGTTTTATAAATATGGCCTATGTTGATTGTTCCCATAGTCCATTTGTCTGGGGCAGTGTAGGCCTAAGACCTTGGACTAGGAACATCTTCTCAGTATCTGCTTGTATCATCTGCTTCAAGCAGACACTGAGATGCTTCTGCCTGCATCACGAAAACCTCTATTTAAAGGTATACTCTGCGAACAAGCCTTTTATGTAAAACTCAGTCCAGATAACTGAGTCCTACTTAAATTATAACAATCCCCCCTAAAAAGGCTTGATCCGCAGATCCCTGCTTCTGAACCCAACAGTATCTGGTTTCTTTTCTTTCTGTTTTTTATTTTCGATGCTCGTGCTCATAACTTCTCTGCTCTAGGCGGTTATCCCTGGAAGAGAGGGCAAGACCTATTGGTCTTCCTGTAACCATGCTCTCTGGGGATGCCCTACTTCTAAGTCCCTCTATACCATATTCTCAGCATTTGCGTCACTTGCGTATCACTCACAAACTTGCATGATCACAGAAAAGTGAAACCTTTTTATCTGTTAAACAACGGAGCTGTGCCAGGTGCCTTCTAAAAGAGCGACTTTATACAATCAGCTCCATCACCGCCGGTACTACTAAACCTATACCCGTAACCCTGTATGTCCCTTAATTTGGAAATATTGGTTCATGAGATTGTTTATGAGGCACCAATCTCTTGACCAGGTTAATTTGTTTTGCGTAATTTGACACACAACCTCACCTGGATAATGATGCCCAAAGTTGTCATCCCCATCCCGACAACCAGTGGGTGTAGAAAGAAATTTTAAACTGCAGAGGCCCCGTCCGAGTGTCCCTGGAACATTGCCGGAAACCTTTTCCACCAGGTCAGACTAGAACTCACCTGCTTATTTTTGTATTCAACCTCGTTAAGATCACCTGGATCATGGTGAAATCTTACCTCTAACTTAGTGTTCTGTTTGTTTAACCGTTGTAACAAAGTGTGGTCGTCTTGGGTCAAAACCTGTTCCCATTTGTCCCATGTCGTGTTATCTTTCAGGATGGGAACTCCCCCTGAAGCTTTGAACTTTAGAGTTCTCTTAGCAATTTGAGGAATGACGTCATCAAACTTGGATGACTTGATCCATATGGGATCTCCGTTCATACAATAAGCTCCCCTCGAAAAATCTGATCGGAATAATTATGAAAATGTACCTTGAATGTGTCATTAGACATTATGTTTAAAAAACAAACCTTTCCTTCAGCCACCGGAACGATTGGTTTGGCTTCAGGGCGGATCTTTTGAATGGTAGCATCGCATTCTGTGTTATTGAGCCAGCAGGCTTCTTCACTACATTTGACTTGCCCCAGCAAACCCAGGTACCTCTGTGAGAATTGCCGGCATGAGGGCAACTCTACTTGTTTCACCTCCCCGTCTAGCACCAAAAAATGTTGACCTCTCAGGTCATGGTGTAAGACAAGTGTTGAGGTGGGAACTAAGGAAGTAGCGGTGCGTAAAGAAGTGTTGCACCCTTTCCATTTGTTCACCCAAACCTCTCGAAGCTTCCATGCAAAAGATCCTTCTTCAGAAAAATCGATAAACCTCTCCTTGTCCAATCTCAGTTGTACAGGATCTTTTAGCATCTCCCTGACAAAATATGTTCCCAACTGTCCTGATTGGACCTCTTCCCCCCTTATGTCCTGAGGCAAAATGTGTACCTGAGGTCGGGAAGCCTGTACTCTCTGCAATCTTTCAATTAAGAGTACTTCTTCACTTACCCAACTAGCATGAGGATAAGTGGCTGCATATGGACTGTGTAATATTGTCCCCTGTTGTGACCCGTGTAGTGAGAATGGGGTTCCCGGTGTTGGTTTTCCCTCCCCCGGGATCGCTCTCCCCACCCTCTTTGTCACCTGGAAATGTGGCTTGATCTCGATTTTTACTTCTTGTTTCGAGAACCACAAACCCTCGGCTTTCCAGCCTTTACATGTGTATAGTTGTTTCAGAGACACTCTCTGTTGGTAGTTCCAGAGTGTGATGTTGTCCCCTGCGTCTCCTGTAGGAGAATTGACGCCTCCTGCTCGTTCCTCTCCAATCTGGAACCATCTCACTCTGGATAACCAAGACAAGGTACCCCTGAATCACACACTCCACCTTTTGCATGTACCCATTGTACTGCAATGTACCTTTTAACAAAACTTTGGATCAGTGCATTGATTCTGGGAGTGTGACATTCAATAGCAGATTTACACTGCCGTTCAATTCAAACTTCCAGCACACCTGACCCTTCAGACCTTTCACCAACATTGTGCCATGAAATTTGTTTCCACCTGGCACAAGTGCTCTTTTCCTCCATCCCTGCTTGGTCCATCTGTGCCAATCAGAGGGAGGTGGGAAAGGATCAGTACTTTTGTCTCTAAACATTAACATGCTTGGGCCTTGTGTTCTCATTAACCCCTTATGGTTCATGAGAATGTCCTCTCTTCAGTCTCCTAGGACGAAATGGCAGCCTAGGATCACCATCAGCACGGTACTCTTCATTATAAAAGCACCTCCTTGGGAAAGAAAAACATTAGCAATTTGCTTTATGCTTTGCTCAGTCAGTTTTTTTAGTCTCTTTCCGATCTCCGAAATCTCGTTTTTTAGTCTCTTTCCAATCTCAGGAATCTCGCTGTTCTCCAACCTCGGATTGGCATCTGGAGTCTTTTGCTTATCCGACTGACATCTCTGTCTCGGCTGCCAGCACCTCAGCTCTCTTGCTTCCATATTGCCAAACTCCTGAAATCGAAATACAAACAAATCAATTCTTATTAATGATTTGGGATTCGCCCTGCGGCTTGTACTCTGTACACTTTAAATTGATCAATATATACCGTAATTGATCTCGTTGCTTTATGGTCCTCATGAACTCTGTTTACTCTTTTTGGTAGATTGGAGTTAAACTTCTCTCCCCTACCTAAGTACTATCCTAAGTACTTACCTGTTTAAAATATGCTCCCGCGGACTTCACCTTTGGAAGCTCTCACCTCATTGCAGGCTCCCTCCACATCCCCCCCCCCCCCTATCTATACATACGCGGCCGTCACATGCACAGATTACGGATGCCACACACCTGTTGCTGCTTTGCAGGTGAGCCTTGCTCATTTTTGCATTTACTTACCTAGAACTTCATTGCGATACCAGCTCTGCTAGAAGTCCTGTGTGTTGTACCCTCTGACCACTGTTTGCCGTGCTACTACCCCCCAGACTACAAAAAATGGCTGCCTCCCTGTAGGAAGGAGCACTTTGCACTTAAACTACACAGGGTGCAGGGCTAAGCATTCCAGCGTCATATGCCTGTATGCAGATCCCTGAATGCCCACTTGGTAGGTAGTCATATGGCAAAACTGTACTGATACACTGTCCCTCTGTAAATGACAATTACTTCATCTTTATAATTGCCCCATGAACTGCTGCCAGTTCTGTTCTTTGTGCTACACTTGGTAGGAGCTGGAAAAACATATTTGACCAATCAGTGGACGAGAAAACACACAAACAGCCCCAGCCCAGCATTGACCTCTTCGTCAAGCTCTGGCCCTGTCCACGACAAAAACCAGAAAAAACTTTACCGCTCTGTAGCCGTGGCGACGGATACCTGGATTGGTCAACTCCCTTTTTGTTTCCAACTCCGGCACCCCATGATGCACTGTCCCCCCTTTTACTCTCTTGGGAACTCATGCTGCACCACCCGTTAAGGTGCCTCACTTAACCTGCTGGGCGGTCTGGACGAGCTCAGCTCGTCCAGTACCGCCGGAGCCTGCCGCTCAGGCCCTGCTGGGCCGATTTGGCTGAAATAAAAAGCAGCACACGCAGCCGGCACTTTGCCAGCCGCGTGTGCTGCCTGATCGCCGCCGCTCTGCGGCGATCCGCCGCGAGCAGCGGCGAAAGAGGGTCCCCCCAGCCGCCTGAGCCCAGCGTAGCCGGAACAAAAAGTTCCGGCCAGCGCTAAGGGCTGGATCGGAGGCGGCTGACGTCAGGACGTCGGCTGACGTCGATGACGTCACTCCGCTCGTCGCTATGGCGACGATGTAAGCAAAACAAGGAAGGCCGCTCATTGCGGCCTTCCTTGTTTATTCTGGGCGCCGGAGGCGATCGGAAGAACGCCTCCGGAGCGCCCTCTAGTGGGCTTTCATGCAGCCAACTTTCAGTTGGCTGCATGAAATAGTTTTTTTTTTATTAAAAAAAAACCCTCCCGCAGCCTGCCTGGCGATCTTAATAGAACGCCAGGCAGGTTAAAGGAATAATCCCATAAGTAACCCAGTACAGATACTTTGTCGCCTCGCTGCCCCTGGCCGCGTTCCCTCAACCAGTTGAGGACCACAGGTTTACACCCCCCTAGTGACCAGGCAATTTTTTTTTTACAATTCAGGCCACTGCAGCTTTAAAAGCTCACTGCAGGGCCTTACAACAGAGCACACACATTAATCTTGTCCCCTTTTCTTGCCACCAACAGAGCTTTCTGTTTTTGTTTTTTTTGTTTGTTTTTTTTTATTTGTCTTTTTTTTTTTTTTTTTAAATGTACTATTTAAATGATCCTGCTGGAGAACCTTGTCCCGGCCCTGATAGATCATTTATGGTAGTCGATTGAGAGCTACACCGTATTGATAGGAAGACATAGAGCGAAAGAGAATGAATTCCATGCAGTAGATTGAGAGATACTGTATACAGTATGGATATATATACATATAGATGAAGCTCTCAAGGCAGGGCTCGCTCCCTTTTGTGTTCAATGCGGTATGTTTTGTTAATCACTATACAATTGTCACTGTAGCGTACTATATTGTACAGCTTTTCTATTCAAAGGAGTGCGTCCGCTACTCCCACATGAGCCTGCAGTGTGCTAGGGTTTAGACAACAATGTAAATTGAGAGAAAAAGAGAACCCTATATAATAGCACCACTCAGGACAATTTAAAGTAGTATCAAAACATAAATCTTTATTAATAAGTCATAATATTTATGAAATACTGCACTTCACCATTTATCCATGATATAAAAGCAATTAAAATAGGGAAACAGACCCATCAAATCCTCTGGCCAATTATAATATATCCGCAATGCATAATAAATACCTACTCAAAATAATAAATCAACTCCTCAAAGGGCTCAGTGTATGAGCCCTAATCGGATAGAACCCGGGTTCAGTCTTACAAAAACAGTGTTTAAGATGAGAATACCTCAATGTATTATTGTGTTAATATCAATAAATTATGCCACACAATGTACCCAAAATCTACAGTACAATTTGATATAAAGTTATAGTGATTAGTACAGTGATGCAGCTTTTTATGTTATGTACCAAAGTCTGTGTTGTCATGTGTACCAATATCTGGATATTATGTAGCCATGTCAGTTTCCTCCATTGTACAGCGCCACAGAAGATGATAGCACTAAATAAATCATCAATAAGGAAAATCATAATAGATAGATTATACTGTATATGGTAGTTGGGATACACAGTGTGAGGAGAGAGAGAGCGAGAGAGAGAAAAGAAATGGATGGATGGTTGGATGGATGGATGGATAAATAGATAGATACCGTGTTTCCCTTAAAGTAAGACATCCCCTGAGAATAAGCCCTGGCAGGAATTCCTAGCATGCTTGAAATATAAGACATCCCCCGAATGTAAGCCCTAGCAGCAGCCCGCATGACATGACACCAGCAAGTCACGCTCAATGCAAAGCCTGGATACAGGAGAGCAGCAGTATAATGTGAGTTCAACAGTCCTGTATATGTGTCAGGCAATTTGTGTTTTTGTTGTAGCCAGCCTTCCTGATCTGTTGGGATAAGCATCAGCAACACTTCACCTCTTCCTAGGACACACACACAGCTTATCCTATCATAGCTCTGGGGAGACAGACTTCTCTGCCTGCAAGAAATAGACTCTTACCCACATGATCAGCAGAATCAGTTTCTTGTAAGTGAGAGCCAATATCTGCAAACCACAAGCTCTGTGCATGCTGCTTGTGTTTCAGCATGGCATGCAGTATATACATTTTGTATAGGAAAACTACCAGTGTTTCCCACAAAAATACAACATCCTCTGAAAATAAGCCCAAGCACATCTTTTGGAGCAAAAAATTAATATAAGACAGTGTCTTAATTTCGGGGAAACGCGGTAGATAGAGATACTACATTCTCTGGCATCTTTGTGAAGTTGAGTATGAGATATTGATAGACTATTTCTCTAAATGATCAGCCCAGACTGCTCATTTCCATTTTTATATGCTTAGTGTCATTAGGATGAAGACAGGCAGAGTAGTACACTAACATGGTGATTTATGTTCACAAATAGTCATATAATGATTCACGGTATATTATTAACACCACCAACAGGGTTTGAAATTAGCGCATGCAGAAGATGTCCCTTGACGCTTGGACTGTTCCGCTGAAATCTCTCAAACGTCAACAAGACACTAAAGGTAAACCAGTAACAGACACACTTCCAGAGGTTCCAGGGAAATGAGAACAAAAGACACATGCAGAATGTGATGTTGGAGGAGGTATGTCCAACCACACAGGCTTCCCTTCACCTTCTAGAGAAAAAAACTAATTTCTGTTAATTCATTACAAAAAATAGCATCCCACCTTTCCATCCCTAAACCCTAAAATGCCCTACATCCAACATGCAGGTTGGGCAGCTAGGGAGGCAGAATCTACAAGCATGGGACACCAGCCACCGTCTAAACAACAAGGGGGGCAGGGGGGATTTTGCAAAGTGATAGAGTGACAAAGCAGCAAAACATCTCCCCTGCTCCACTGTTACAGTACTTCTGAACCAGGGTAAAATCTATAAACTGAAGCCCATGGTGGGTTAGTTTAGATTACCTGTGTAGAAGTGTGCTGCCACTGCTCGTTATCCCTGGGGTCTTCCCCTTTCCCAGTCTCTATAGCTCCCACACCACCCGGAAGTTCCTCAGAGTGGCGCATAGCTATTCTGAAGTACACAGGCGCAATATTTGAGATGCGCCTGTGCAGTGCAAGAAAGCACTTTTGAACAAGCACTTGCTTTCTTTGTGCTCCCCTGGATTGGAGTATTGCACCGTCACTAGGGGGAGCTTCCTGGTTTTCATATTCCACTGGAGGCTTTCATGGCCCCAGTTCAGGGGTACTTTAAAGAGAACCTGAATTGAAAATAAAAAGTCAAAATAACCATACACTGGTCATACTTACCTCATGTGTAGTCTACTACTCAATCTCTTTCTCCTCTCCTGCGTCCCATTTGTCCACTGTGATCAATGGATTTCTCCGTCCTCCATTTTAAAAATGGCCATAACTCCCTAACAGCTTCCTGGTCAGCACACTGTTAAACTGTAATATCACCCACTTGAGCCTTAGGGAAACATGGACATTACCTTGCACATTCAGTTGTAACTGACACCTGCTTATATATAACTGACAGCAACTGGTATATTTCAGTTCTGACAAAATGTTGGCAGAACTGGAAGGGATCACTGTAAGAAGAAAATGGTGAGCTTCTGAGAGGATCTGACGTTGAGGTATGTATGTAATCTTCATTTGCAGCTACGTCATGTGTTTATTTTAAATAATTTTGCTCGCTTCAGGTTCCCTTTAAGGACAATGTTCCCTTCTACACATCCGGTGCCCAGTTGGAAGTAAAACATTATGGAGGATTAATGATGCTCTGTTGACCCTTTTAATAAGGGGTCAACCAAATAGCCACCCACACTCAGGTACACATACTGTAGACAAAATGGACCCTCCTACCTTTTTGCTTTATGGGTAAAGCTCAACAGATATCTTCTTCGCTTTTTTAAGCTAACTAATAAAAGCTACGAAAAAAAAATGGATAGCGTGCTGGAATGCATTCAACATGTCATTTTTAGCTATAAATACTGCTGTAAGACTGAATATTCTGCTTATAGCACACCTAAACCAGCATATAAATGAAATAAAACAAAACACCTACAGTGGTGTGTATACTTAACCATAGACACCTCTGGAGAGGTGTCCGTTTCCACCTGGGTCCGCCTATTATGCGCCACTCGCTGGTGCCAGCTTGTCCAAGAAGTGGCACACAGTTACCCATGTCCATGCACAAGCTCCTGTACACTGGGCATACTGAGTGCACAGGAATGAGTGCATCTCAACTGGGCATGCTCAAGCTCTCTACTGCAGAAACTCAAGGGAAGCAAATGCTCATGCACGATACCTTATTTCCAGTGGCAGTGGGCATGTGTGGAAGAGACCCACTCATGCCCAGTTCACATGCTCAGCCACCAGCATCAGGAGAAGAGATGATGGACTGGGGTGCCACAGGTCGGATCAGTGAATAATGGCACACAGCGCCTATGCAAAAAAATGGCGCCACATTAAAAAGATACGCTTATCGCTATTTATCGTTAGTACTGCATAATAATGGCGCACAGGGAAAAAAGAAGAAAAACGGCACACACTAACGTTATTTATCAATAGTGGCACACACTAACGTTATTTATCAATAGCCCCCTACATAAGCCAAACTGCAGACGTTATTTAACTGCAAAACGGTGAATGGATTTAATGTAACACTGTCAAGGTTAGGGTTAGACACCACCGGGGGGGGGGGGGGTCTTAGGGTTAGGCACCATCAGGGGGGTGGTTAGGGTTAGACACCATCGGGGGGGGTCTTAGGGTTAGGCACCACCAGGGGGGTCTTAAGGTTAGGCACCACCAGGGGGGTCTTAGGGTTAGGGATAGGTAAAGGGAGGGTTCTGTGTGAGAGTAGGGTTAGGTATAGTTACAGTACAATATACACCACCAGGGGGATGGTTAGGGTTAGGCACCACCAGGGGGTGGTTAGGGTTAGGCACCACCAAGATGGGTGGTTAGGGTTAGGCACCACCAGGGGGGTGGTTACGGTTAGGCACCACCAAGGGGGGTCGTTAGGGTTAGGCACCACCAAAGGGGGTGGTTAGGGTTAGGCACCACCGGGGGGGGGGGGTTAGGGTTAGGCACCACCAGGGTTGTGGTTAGGGTTAGGCACCACCAGGGGGGTTTATGGGTCAGGGGTAGGTACAGAGAGGGTTCTGTGTGTTAACGTTAAATAACGATAAGGCTTTAACGCTAAATAACAATAAGGCTTTAACGTTAAATAGCGATAAGCGGCAAACGGATTAGCGGCAACACCGTGCGCCATTATTCTCAGGCGCCATTTTCAGATGTAAGCGCCACAGGTAAGTATACTTTTATATGCTTTTAGCAGAATTTTAACCTTTACAGCAGTACTTATACCTAACGATGACATGCTGTTTGCAGGGGTGTCCATAGGTGATCTTACGTACCACTATATCTGGTTTTAAATTCTATAACAAAGTTCAAGTGTGCTTTCAAACCCTTCATCTCTTCTGAGTACTCCCTGTTAAAGTAAAGTCAAATTAAAAAAAAAGTTAGATACCTCATTAAACCTCATTAGGGGGATGGTCCAGAGGGTTTCCCGGTATTCCAAAGCCCCTCTGTTTCTACACTGGGACCCCTTTTGCAATCTTTGACATTGAAGTCACAGATTGCTCGCAGCTGCGCTCCTGTGTGTGTGTGTGTGTGTGTGTGTGTGTGTGCGTGCGTGCGTGCGTGCGTGCGTGCGTGCGTGTGTGTGCGTGCGTGCGTGTGTGTGTGTGCGTGTGTGTGCGCCTCAGCATGCAAGGTGTGGTTGCATTTGTGCACAAAGAGGAGCACAGTCACGAAGAGGAAGAGAGATGTGTCCAGCACAGGAGGGATTGTGAACACTGGAGAGTGCTGAGCATCCAAAGGCTTCCCTCTACTAATGTAAATATGAAACTTGTTTTTTAAACTTCATGTTTCCATTAAAATCCCTGGGTCTATCTTGCAGTTCTTTCAGGGTAATAATCTTGCATTTACTTCGGTATAAATAGCAAAAGTTTGCCTTCTTAAAGGACCACTATTGCGAAAAAGTGTAAAACATAAAATATATGTAAAACACATACAAATAAGAATATGTTTCTTTCAGAGCAAAATGAGCCATAAATTACTTTTCTCCTATGTTGCTGTCACTTACAGTAGAATTCTGACATTACCGACAGGTTTTAGGCTAGTCCTTTTCTTGATGGGGGATTCTCAGCATGGCCTTTATTTTTTATAAAGACACTCCCTGAAAAAGATTTATACAAAGATGCTGGCCAGCCTCCCTGCTCGCTGCACACTTCTTTGGCAGTTGGATAGAGCAACTGCCATTCACTAAGTGCTTTCTAAAATAAAGTAACACTGAGAATTCCCCATGAGGAGATGAGCTGGTCTAAAGCCTGTCAGTAATGTCAGATTTCTACTACTTACTGTAAGTCACAGCAACATAGGAGAATAGTCATTTATGGCTCATTTTACTCGGGGAAAAATGTACTTTTTATTTGTCTGTGTTTACATGTACTTTAAATTTTAAGATTTCCGCGATAGTGGTCCTTTAAAACAGAAGGTATTTTCGATAATTCAGGTTGAGCATTTGAGGTCTCCCATGATGCATCATTGCTGAATATGCAAATCTTATTGAATAGGCAAATATGCTGAATATGCAAATCTTATTGAATAGGCAAATATGCTGAATATGCAAATCTTATTGAATAGGCAAATATGCTGAATATGCAAATCTTATTGAATAGGCAAATATGCTGAATATGCTTGGATATAAACAAAAATGAGTGAAAGGGATAATGAAGTGACAAGCAGGGCCGGTTCTCTCATGAAGCAAGGTAAAACACTTGCATCAAGTGCAGAGATTACAGGGGCGGCATGTTTGCAACTATACTTAGCTACCTCTACTAGGGGTACCTATACCTGGCTTCCTATATAGAGGGCACCTATACCTGGCCACCTACCGCAGTTATAACGTGCGGTGCAAACTGTTGGGTGCTGTGTGATCATTCCAAATCCGGGGGATGGAGGGGGTTGGGCATCCTCACAAGTTTGCCTCAGGTAGCAAAAAGTATAGAAGCGCACTGGTGACAAGTCATCAGGGCCGGATTTACCATAAGGCACTGTAGGCACCTGATGATGGAAAGGCAGCTCACTCCCCTGCCCTAGTGCCCCCTCCCTCCTTCCCTATGCAGAGTCCTGAGGAGAGTGTAAATTAGAGGTTGACTAGATCTCCCTTCAGTAAAAGGCACCTCTTGCTACATAATACGGAGGTTCCTCTAGCTACCTACTTGGAGGTACCTCTAACTACTTAATATTGAGGGTACTTCAGGCTGCCTAATACTAAGGGGCACCTGTAGCCACTTATGACGGGCAAGGGAAGTAAAGGAGAAGTGACAGCTGGGCCAGCCAGCACACTTGCTGTTCAGTTCGGCAGGGGTTTGTAGGTTCATGGAGGGCGAAGTCTAGGGTGCCAGGACATCTGTGCCTATAGGCTCCAGGGATGTAAATCCGGGCCTGCAAGTCATTGTGTATGTACTGCAATAGAAAGTTAGAGCTTCCCTACACATAAACTTTTTTTATTGTGCCATGGCGGGTCTTTGTTGAGCTGATAATGATATTCCTCTGTATTCTGCTGATCTAGGATATTGATTAGTTACCGGCGTAATTACTTCAGCCTTAATAAACTCTTCAAAAAATCTCAGCTCTCAACAAGAAGTGGCAAGTACATAATTACAGAGGGACGTAACTCAGGCCTGACAGCCCCCCTGCTGTATTTCAGCTCTCCTATCTCTTTTTTTCAGTTTTTAAAGGGTCAGTCCACCTGAAAGAGGCACTTTGGTTTTGCACAGCTGCTAAGATGAGTCTGCCACCAGCTTTGTGAATGGATTTAAAGTCTTTAGCAATAGCTGTACACAGATACCTTATACTGTGTTCCCCCAACTCTTAGATTGTAAGTCTGATGGGACAAAGGATTATTCCCCCTCTACAGCCTATTATGTTCCCCCATATCTGAGACTATAAGCCTGAAGGGTCAGGTCCTTTCCCCAGCCCCCCCCCCCCCCTCCCCCCTACTCTATCTTGTCTCACCCAAATCATAATGCTGGGAATACACAATGAGGGTTTTTTTGGCAGATCGATGGCTTGATAGATAATTTCCGGCAGGTCCGATCATTTCTCTGATCGATTTTCTCATAGAAGTGAATAGAAATCGATTGGAAAAACGATTGGAAAAATTATCAGCGAATCGATCGGCCAGTAAATCTCCCGAAATAACTCATTGTGTATTCCCAGCATAAGTCTGATGAGACTGGTTCTTCTTCCCCTCTTGCATCACGTGCCTGTGATTGCTTTGCCTTTCTCTTCTTTATCCCTCGCTAATTTATTACACAGTGTCAGTGCGTACAAAGTCTTGCCTAAAAATGAAACGTCTTGCCATTTTTTCATCTGGTACAGCTCCTACCTTTCTAGCACTATTCTCCATACTTCCTGTTAGCATGCCACCCCCTGATTCGTCACGCTACATTCAGCCCATTCATCTTATCCACTTAGTCTATTTGGACTGTACCCATTCAGGAGCAAGGTTATATGCAATGCATACATAGTTACATTTCATACTTAAGGTCGTCTATTTGTTCTGAGTTACCATAGAAACAAACAATAATATAAAACACCTATCTTTTTACGCCACAGCGAGGAGATTATGAATGTTAGCGCAGACAAGTGACATAAAGCACGATAACATAATGGAAGGGGACACAAGGTCATGTGCTCTCGCTGCATTGCCATACCTTCCAACTTTGTGAGATAGATGGTGAAAAGGAACACCTCTTCAGCTGTTCTGAACTCTGTTTATGTGCATTTTAAACTGTGAGGACAGGCAGAGAATACAAAAGTATAGATTTGTTGGGTAAATTATTGAAATGCATACCTAGTGGTCGTGTAAGTACTTCACAGTGTTTTGCTTTCTGATTGGATCACTGTAGCCACGCACTGATTCGCTGGCATCAGCAGATCCTTTGCTGAATGGGAAGAGAAGACTCTACTTATGTCTGAGCTTGGTGCTGCCAAAGCAGGGGACTGATCTATGTGACTTTCGTAGGACAGCTGTTAGCATAGGTCATACATGTCAAACTCTGGCCTGTGGGCCAAAACTGGCCCGCTGTGGCCTCATATTTGGCCCTCAAGTGGTTTCGCCACTTTGCAACAGCATTTGGCCCGCAAAGGTATGGTGCTCTGCCCAGTCCCACCCTTTTCTCCTTACCCTTGCAATAAGGCACCCACTCCCGACTACCACCACGAAGCAGTTGGTTTCAGAGCAGAGTACAGAAACTAGGTGCCCTGTAGTAGTAATGTATGGGGAGCGTAAGGGTAATTAGGGGCTCCGTCAATTGCCAGACCGTGAATTACATCTCCCTCCGAGTTGCGACAACTTGGAGGAGGGGGGGGGGGTTAGTATTTTCACGCCACTGGGGGTTTGAGCGTCAGCAGAGTGAGCCATCATCCAGCTCACTCACCGGTGGTTTGCATACACACATATATATATATATATATATATATATATATATATATATATATATATATTTCCAGGTCGGTTACCCTTGGTAACGACATCCATCCAATCACTGACCAGCATTGGACCCCAGAGATCCTCTTCAGCCAGCGCAGGTGCATTTCTCTGTACAGGCTGCAGAAATGCATTCTTCTGCTGCTGCCTCCATACTGGCTCAGCTTCCACAGAGTAAGGCCTCTTTTCCACGGACTGTTGATAGGCAAACTCTCACAGCTGCTCACTGCTGGCTGGTAACTGCTCGCTGCTGCCTGGTAACTGCTTGTTGCTGCTTGATAACTGCTTGCTGAGCACACAGCTCAACAGTCCATGGAAAAGAGGCCTAACTTGTAAACACATGATTCTGCTTGAAAACGACCTCCTGGTCTGACACACCTGTGTGCACTTGCTGCAATAATGGCTGCAAGTTTCTCCTCACAGAAACCTCTTCTTGAGCTTTTAGCCGATTCTCATAATCTTGCATGATAATTAGAGATGGCCAGAACGGTTCGCCGGCGAACGGTTCCAGGCGAACTTCGGGTGGTTCGATTCGCCCCATAATGCTCTATTAGGATCAACTTTGACCCTCTACATCACAGTCAGCAGGCACATTGTAGCCAATCAGTCAGGCTACACTCAGCCCTGGAGCCACCCCCCCCCCCCCTTTATATAAGGCAGGCTCCGCCGGCCATTACACTCACTCGTGTGCCTGCAATAGTCAGAGTAGGGCGAGCTGCTGCAGATTGTTTCTCCTAGGGAAAGGCTCTTGGCTTGTTAGCTTGCTCCTGGCTGAATCTTATTGCTGTAATAGCACCCCACAACAGATCTTTTTTCAGAGCTAATCCTGTTCTTGTGATCTATTTTTTTTTCTTCTGTGTGTCCCACTGACACTTGTGTTGCATAGACAGCCTTGATAATTCATACTGTGTGTGTGCCACTGCCAGCGACCCAGCACATTCAGTGACTACCTGTGTGACACAGGTGCACATTTAATACCCAGTACTGCATATACCTAGTACCTGTTGTGTTTAGTTAATCCACCTCACTGCATATATCTACCTTTTGTGTTGAGTGAACCCACCTCACTGCATATAACTACCTTTTGTGTTCAGTGAACCCACCTCACTGCATCTACCTAGCTGTTGTGTTGAGTGAACCCACCTCACTGCATCTACCTACCTTTTGTGTTGAGTGAACCCACCTCACTGCATCTACCTACTTTTTGTGTTCAGTGAACCCACCTCACTGCATATACCTACCTTTTGTGTTCAGTGAACCCACCTCACTGCATATACCTAGCTGTTGTGTTGAGTGAACCCACCTCACTGCATCTACCTACCTTTTGTGTTCAGTGAACCCACTGCACTGCATCTACCTAGCTGTTGTGTTGAGTGAACCCACCTCACTGCATCTACCTACCTTTTGTGTTGAGTGAACCCACCTCACTGCATCTACCTAGCTGTTGTGTTGAGTGAACCCACCTCACTGCATTTACCTACCTTTTGTGTTGAGTGAACCCACCTCACTGCATCTACCTACTTTTTGTGTTCAGTGAACCCACCTCACTGCATATACATAGCTGTTGTGTTCAGTGAACCCACCTCACTGCATCTACCTAGCTGTTGTGTTGAGTGAACCAACCACACTGCATATACCTACCTTTGTGTTGAGTGAACCCACCTCACTGCATCTACCTAGCTGTTGTGTTGAGTGAACCCACCTCACTGCATCTACCTACCTTTTGTGTTGAGTGAACCCACCTCACTGCATTTACCTACTTTTTGTGTTCATTGAACCCACCTCACTGCATATACCTAGCTGTTGTGTTGAGTGAACCCACCTCACTGCATCTACCTACCTTTTGTGTTGAGTGAACCCACCACACTGCATCTACCTAGCTGTTGTGTTGAGTGAACCCACCTCACTGCATCTACCTACCTTTTGTGTTGAGTGAACCCACCTCACTGCATCTACCTACCTTTTGTGTTCAGTGAACCCACCTCACTGCATCTACCTAGCTGTTGTGTTGAGTGAACCCACCTCACTGCATCTACCTACCTTTTGTGTTCAGTGAACCCACCTCACTGCATATAACTACCTTTTGTGTTGAGTGAACCCACCTCACTGCATATAACTACCTTTTGTGTTGAGTGAACCCACCTCACTGCATCTACCTAGCTGTTGTGTTCAGTGAACCCACCTCACTGCATCTACCTACCTTTTGTGTTGAGTGAACCCACCTCACTGCATCTACCTACCTTTTGTGTTCAGTGAACCCACCTCACTGCATATACCTGGCTGCTGTGTTGAGCGAACCCACCTCACTGCATATAACTACCTTTTGTGTTGAGTGAACCCACCTCACTGCATATAACTACCTTTTGTGTTGAGTGAACCCACCTCACTGCATCTACCTACCTTTTGTGTTGAGTGCACCCACCTCACTGCATCTACCTACCTTTTGTGTTCAGTGAACCCACCTCACTGCATATAACTACCTTTTGTGTTCAGTGAACCCACCTCACTGCATCTACCTACCTTTTGTGTTCAGTGAACCCACCTCACTGCATATACCTGGCTGCTGTGTTGAGCGAACCCACCTCACTGCATATAACTACCTTTTGTGTTGAGTGAACCCACCTCACTGCATATAACTACCTTTTGTGTTAAGTGAACTTACCTCACTGCATATAACTACCTTTTGTGTTCAGTGAACCCACCTCACTGCATATACCTAGCTGTTGTGTTGAGTGAACCCACCTCACTGCATATAACTACCTTTTGTGTTGAGTAACCCACCTCACTGCATCTACCTATCTTTTGTGTTGAGTGCACCCACCTCACTGCATCTACCTACCTTTTGTCTTCAGTGAACCCACCTCACTGCATATAACTACCTTTTGTGTTCAGTGAACCCACCTCACTGCATCTACCTACCTTTTGTGTTCAGTGAACCCACCTCACTGCATATACCTGGCTGCTGTGTTGAGCGAACCCACCTCACTGCATATAACTACCTTTTGTGTTGAGTGAACCCACCTCATTGCATATAACTACCTTTTGTGTTCAGTGAACCCACCTCACTGCATATACCTAGCTGTTGTGTTGAGTGAACCCACCTCACTGCATATAACTACCTTTTGTGTTGAGTGAACCCACTTCACTGCATATAACTACCTTTTGTGTTCAGTGAACCCACCTCACTGCATATAACTACCTTTTGTGTTGAGTGAACCCACCTCACTGCATATAACTACCTATTGTGTTCAGTGAACCCACCTCACTGCATATACCTAGCTGTTGTGTTGAGTGAACCCACCTCACTGCATATAACTACCTTTTGTGTTCAGTGAACCCACCTTACTGCATATAACTACCTTTTGTGTTCAGTGAACCCACCTCACTGCATCTACCTACCTTTTGTGTTCAGTGAACCCACCTCACTGCATATAACTACCTTTTGTGTTCAGTGAACCCACCTCACTGCATATACCTAGCATCCCCCCGAGATGGACAAAATGGACAAACCAGGTAGAGGAAGAGGTAGAGGCAGACCCAGAGGAAGGCCACCTGGCACCGGCAGGTCTGTGTGAGGTCTTGTTGATGTGATTTCGTGCGGCCCTGGCCCAAATTACAGTGCTCAGAAGAAGGCACGTGCCATCACTTCCCAAGATTGTCAGGACGTGCTTGACTATTTAACACAGAACACCTTATCTCCCGCAGCCACCAGCGCTACTACAAGCACCACATCTGCTGCATTTGACACTTCGCAGGAGTTGTTTGGTGTGGAAATCACTGATTCACAGCCAATACTGCTACAACAAGATGAAGGCGCTAAGCAAGTTACACCACCTCATACGTCTGAGTTAGGTGGCGATAGTATGGACGTAACGTGTGATGAGGGGGATGATGAAGTACCTGGTGTTGGTGCAGTTTTGGAGGTGTCTGAGGAAAGCAAAACTGGGCAGGAGGATTATGATGACGATTATACGGATGCCACGTATGTTCCCAATAGAGGAGGTGACCAGGGGGACAGTTCAGAGGGGGAGTCAGAGAGGAGTAGGAGGAGACGAGTCCATGAAAGAAGCAGAGGGAGCTCGTTCTCAGAAACAGCTGGGGCAGTGTCCGGCTCCATGTATCGCCAGCTATGGACAGCCAGCCAACATGCCCTTCTACGTCAGCTGCTGATGCCACCATAGTGCCATCGCCCCGGGGGCGGCTCAGATCAGAATTTTTTCACGTGTGTGCCTCAGATCGGAGCAAAGCCATCTGTTGTCTCTGCCTCCAAAAATTGAGCCGTGGAAAGGCCAAATCTCACGTAGGGACAAGTGCCTTACGAAGGCACCTGGAGAAAAGGCTCAAACAGCAATGGCAAGAACACCTCAGGAAAAGCAGCACCCAAAAGACAAGCCAACCTCCGCCTCCTCTTCCTCCTTCAGGTGCAGCATCTTCAGCCGCTTTCTCTCTTGCACCTTCACAGCCACCCTCCTTCACACTGCCTCTGCCCTTGAGCGGTTCCTGCTCCTCTGCCCACAGCAGCCAGGTTTCCGTGAAGGAAGTCTTTGAGCGGAAGAAGCCAATTTCTGCCAGTCACCCTCTTGCCCGGCGTTTGACAGCTGGCGTGGCGGAACTATTAGCTCGCCAGCTATTACCATACGAACTGGTGGAGTCTGAGGCTTTCCGTAAATTTGTGGCCATTGGGACACCGCAGTGGAAGATACCAGGCCGCAATTATTTTTCTAAAAAGGCCATACCCAAACTGTACCATGCAGTTGAGAGGCAAGTGGTGTCATCTCTGGCGAAGAGCGTTGGGTCAAGGGTCCACCTGACCACGGATGCCTGATCTGCCAAGCACGGGCAGGGCCGCTACATTACGTACACAGCCCATTGGGTCAACCTGTTGACCGATGGCAAGCAGGGAGTACGTGGCTGCTCAGCGGACCAACTTGTGACACCTCCACGGCTTGCAGGCAGGCCTCCTGCCACCTCCTCTCCTTCTTCTCCTGCTACATCCTCTTCGCTGTCATCCTCCTCCTCCTCCTTGGCTGATTGGCAGTTCAACTCTAGTGGTGCTGCCATCTCCTCCTCTCCAGCTATACAGCCCCATCTCCCCATAGCCTACGCTGCATGCCAGGTACGACGGTGTCACGCCATTTTAGACATGTCTTGCCTCAAAGCGGAGAGTCACACAGGACCAGCTCTCCTGGCTGCTCTTAATAAAAAGAGGTGGAGCAATGGCTGACCCCGCACCAGCTGGAGATCGGCAACGTGGTGTGTTACAACGGCAGCAATCTCCTTTCCGCTTTGAATTTGGAAAAGCTGACACATGTGCCATGCATAGCACATGTGCTGAATCTGGTCATTCAAAGATTTGTGTCAAAGTACCCAGGCTTAGAGGACGTCCTGAAGCAGGCCAGGAAGTTGTGTGGGCATTTCAGGCGGTCATACACGGCCGTGGAAGGCTTTGCGGACATTCAGCGGAGAAACAAGTTGCCGGTGAGACGCTTGATATGCGATAGCCCGACTCGCTGGAATTCGACCCTGCTCATGTTCTCTCGCCTGCTAGACCAGGAGAAAGCCGTCACCCAGTACCTGTACAATTACAGTAGAAGGACACAATCTGGGAAGATGGGGATGTTGTGGCCCAACAACTGGACACTGATGCGAAATGCATGCAGGATCATGCGGCCGTTTGAGGAGGTGACCAACCTGGTCAGTCGCGCTGAAGGCACCATCAGCGACTTGATCCCCAACGCTTACTTCCTGCAGCGTGCCGTGCGTAGAGTGGTGGATCAAGCTGTGGAGGAGCGTGAAGAAGAACAGTTACGGCAGGAGGAGTCGTGGGAGCAATTTTCATCCGAAGCAGATTTTTCCTCAACACCTGTGGCAGCACAGAGGGGGGAGGAGGAGGAAGAAGAGGAGTCGTGTGGGGAAGAAGAGGAGTCAGACTCGGATGATGAGGAAGGTGTTTCTGCGGAGGAGGAAGAGCCTGCGGCAGAAGAACAACCGCAGCAGCCATCACAGGGGCTTGTGCTGCTCCACGTTCCCGTGGTATTGTTCGTGGCTGGGGGAGGAAGAGGACTTATGTGACGTCACTCAGGAAGAGCAAGAGGAGATGGATAGTACGTCTGGATCCGACTTTGTGCAGATGGCCTCTTTCATGTTGTCCAGCCTGTTGAGGGACCCCCGTATAAAAAACTCAAGCGGAATGACCTGTACTGGGTGGCCACGCTACTAGACCCTCGGTACAGGCACAAAGTGGCGGACCTGTTACCAACTCAACACAAGGCGGAAAGGATGCAGCACTTGCAGAACAAGCTGGCAATGATGCTTTACCTGGCCTTAACTGTGGATGTAGACCCTGCGAGCAGCGATGATGAACCCTTGGACTACTGGGTGCGCAGGCTTGACCTGTGGCCAGAGCTGTCCCAATTTGCCATCCAACTTCTCTCTTGCCCTGCCGCAAGCGTCCTATCAGAAAAGACCTTCAGTGCAGCTGGAGGCATTGTCACTGAGAAGAGAAGTCGCCTAAGTCACAAAAGTGTTCAGTACCTCACCTTTATCAAAATGAATGAGGCATGGATCCCGGATGGCTACTGCCTGCCCCAACACTAAGTCAGTCACACACAGCATCTCTGCCTGCAGGTCACTTGCCTTCTCCGCCACCACCAACAGGGTCCAGGACTCCAGGCGGATTCCTGAATTTTTAAGGCCGCTGCTAGCAGTGGCCATTATACAAATTTTTCTGGTGCATGTACATGCCTGCCTAATTTTTCTGGCTGCACTGCAGGCGGCTGCAACAACAAAACAAAAGGCATGTACATGTGCCCATTCCCCTTCATGATCATTACCTTGCCGTGGAGAAGGGGCTTGCGTATCACAATGAAGCAATGACTGCCGGCTATATGAGTGTCTCGGGTGGGGGTGGCACACCAAAGATAATAAGGTCGTTGCTTCATTGTGGTCAGACCAAATTTGATCAGCTGGACAGTCACTGTTGTTCTATCATTGAGCTACCACAGCCCAGCAACCATATGGGCTGGAAAACCGCCACGGCCTGCACTCTGGCCATGTTGCGCACAAGTCCAGCACGGCCGTCACTACGCAAACAGCTGTTTGCGGTCTGTTACACAGTGAGTTTGGTGTGTCAGTGTGAAGCAGTACTCTAATTACACTCCCTGATTGATGTATACACATGCAAGATGTTTGAAAGCACTTTAGGCCTGCAATTTAGCATTCAATGTGATTTCTGCCCTTAAAACGCTGCTTTGCGTCAAATCCAGATTTTTCCCCAGGACGCCATGCCCCCCCCCCCCCCCCCCCTCCAGGTGTTAGACCCCTTGAAACGTGTTTTCCATCACTTTTCTGGCCAGCATGAGTGTTTCCAGTTTTCAAAGTTCGCCTCCCCATTAAAGTGTATTGCGGTTCGCGAAAGTTCATGCGAACCGAACCTTCCGCGAAAGTTCGCGAACCGAAAATCGGAGGTTCACGGCATCTCTAATGATAATATGCTCAAACCATTCATCGCTGTCTGCAAACCATCTCTCTTGGACAGCAGTTGCACACTTTTTCTTGCGATCCATCTCTGTATTATGAAGTTAATCCACTTGCAAAAACACTTCATAAAAAGTGCAACAAGGAAAAAGAATTGTCCTTCACTCTTGCAGACTGACATTTAACCCTTTCACTGCTGGTGTGAACACCTTTGCTCCAAATACCAATTGTGATATTCTGGGGGTTTTAACTCATTGGTAGAGTAGGTCAGTAGCATCAAGGTTCACAACATACCACACAGGGAGTCTTCTTAGGGTAAAAAATAAAACAATACAGCTTTATTCAATGCCTGTGTGGTATAGGCGCTCCTCTTTATACTCTTAGAAACATTAGCGAATAGAACAATGGGACTCCACCCTAGTAGATCGCTATGTATGCTGGGGGGTATCACCTCCCTAAATAAATGGCCTTTTTGTGTGCATACAGCGCTCCCACTATGTGGCACAGATGTACAGTATATGTAATATGACAGGTAAGGCTTTTATAAAACGTCCCCACCCAGTAACATAAGTAGTACAAGTCCTATCTTATCAATGTCCTCTATTGTTGTGGCATTACATTGGATCGTTCTCTGAATGGGACCTTCTTCTGGCCAGAACACAGCCATTCTCTTGTTTTTCAGGATTTTGGGAATGATGATGATCGGAAAACGAACCTAAGGAGACAGGTGGCATGATGAAAATCCATTGATGCATGACATCCCAAACGCAGTTGCTGGTCTGTAGTCGGTCAGCCAATCAATCTGGTGAGCGTTATATGTATCAGCGGTGTGGGGTGCATGCTGATAGCACACACACGGAGGGTTTCTCTGGCTGTGTAGAGTTCACTGGTGGAGGGTGTTGTGTGGATAGCCGTTTTTAAAGCAGGATTACGCTATGTCCTTTCCCTTGTTTGTTTGAGACGTATACAGGGGGAAGCTGCCGAGGAAAACTGCTGTGTGAATATTAATGAAGCGTGTTTGCTGATGTTTACATATGTCAGCCTCTGGACATCGGTGAGAGTATATTATTGTACATTGGCCCTGCTCTATGCAAATGGGATGTGGAATGAAGCACTGATACAACTGAACTGATATATTTAAATCCTGGATTGTGCAGAAGAAATTTGTGTATTAGAGTCCAACAATAGAGGACATTGATAAGATAGGACTTGTACTATTTATGTTACTGGGTGGGGACGTTTTATAAAAGCCTTACCTGTCATATTACATATACTGTACATCTGTGCCACATAGTGGGAGCGCTGTACGCACACAAAAAGGCCAATACAGCTTTATTGTCAGTCACAACCATGTCCAGAAACAGCAACAAAAGTAAACCACTCTTGGTATTCAGTGATCACACTGTAGGCGCAGCACAAAATATACAACCTGCTGCAGCCACACTGGCTCGTGAGTGACACCCTGCCATGGGCCTAATGGCAGTCCTGGGCCACTCACCTTTCCAGGCTTCTCCAGGTTTACCAGTACTGGAGTCCAACTACCTACCTACATCTCGGAGCTTGTTCACAGGTATACACCAGGCTGTACCCTCCCGTCCTCCAACGGCCCTCCCCTGGCTGCCCCCCACATTTCCCACTGCCAAGCACACTTGCAGGATTTCTCAAGAACCGACCCCACCCTCTGGAACTCCCTTCAACTGCCCATCAGACTTGCCCCCTCCTTCAACACTTTCAGGCCCCATTCACACTAGAGCGTTGTGCTGACGATTTCGGCAAAACGCTCAAGCGCTAGCGCTTTTTAAAGGGCTAGTGCAATAATAACCTATGGGCCTGTAACGCAAATCGCCCCCCCCCCCCCAAAAAAAAAATTGTATCCTGCACCATTTTCAGCCGATTTCCCGGCGATCGCGTTTAGTGCTATAAAAGCGCTAATTGCGATCGCAGAAAATCTCCCCAAGTGTGAATGGCGTTAATTGCCCAAAAAACACCGGAGCAAAATGCTAGCAAAAGCGCTAGCGTTTTGCATTTTGTAAGTGTGAATGCGGCCTCAAGCAAGCCCTCAAATCCACCTCTTCAAGATGGTCTACCCACCCCCTACCACACAGTAACTCACACACAGAACAAATACTTATTTTACAACCCTACCTATTGTGTCTATCTCCCCTCCCCTTAGATTCTAAGCCTTTGGCAGAGTCGTCCCTTCCCTAATGACGTATTCTGCATGATCGCTTGCTCCTTTCCTATGACCACCCTGTACTTGTATTACTGGGCCTACCTAACCAGCCCGCAATCACATGATTTCTAAATATTGTTTAAAAATTCGTTTTGACTGTCATTTTAACTTATTTTTTTGTTTTAAAATTTGTTTTCAGAAGTATAATGCGTACTTTTTCGTTTTGAAGCTATCTTAAAAATATATTGCTTTTTGTTTTAACCTTGTTTTCAGAATTATAATGTGTAAATTATAGTCTTCGGTTGAAGAGATCAGCAGCACCACGTGGATGTATTCAAGCTCTTTATTGCATAAAGATAGCGCCCAGGGACAGCTGCAATAAAGAGCTTGAATACATCCACGTGGTGCTGCTGATCTCTTCAACCGATGTTTTGGGAGCTGCTGGACTACAGCGCCATATCAGCTTAGCACACGGATACCCTCACCAGGGTGCCTATCGACTGTGGTGCAACATAAATTATAGTCTTGACATTTATTATCTTACTAATATTTTGTTTTTTATATTACCATTATTTTAAGATTTTAACACATACTTGATTGTTAGGCTATTTATTCTATTAGAAATATATAGATTTTCTATTCATGTTATTTGCAGCAGATTTTTTAGGGTTAGACACCACCAGGGGTGTTTTAGGGTTAGGCACCACCAGGGGGGGGTCTTAGGGTTAGGCACCACCAGGGGGGGGGGTCTTAGGGTTAGCCACCAACAAGGGGTTGCTTAGGGTTAGGCACCACCAGGGGGGTCTTATGGTTAGGCCTAAGCACCACCAGGGGGGTCTTATGGTTAATCATCAGCAGGGGGTCATAGGGTTCAGCACCAGCAGTGGGGCTCTTAGGGTTAGGCCCCAGCAGGGTGTCTTAGGTTTAGGTACCACCAGGGTGGGTCTTAGGGTTAGGCACCACCAGGGGGGTCTTAGGTTTAAAGAGACACTGAAGCAAAAAAAAAAAAATATGATATAATGAATTGGTTGTGTACTATGAATAATTACTCGAAGATTAGCAGCAAAGAAAATATTCTCATATTTTTATTTTCAAGTATATAGTGTTTTTTCTAACATTGCATCATTCTCTAATATGTGCAGATTACACAACACTCAGCATTCAAAATGAGCAGCACGGTGGTGTAGTGGTTAGCTCTCTCGCCTTGCAGCGCTGGGTCCCTGGTTTGAATCCCAGCCAGGGCACTATCTGCAAAGAGTTTGTATGTTCTCTCCGTGTCTGCGTGGGTTTCCTCCGGGCACTCCGGTTTCCTCCCACATTCCAAAAACATATGGATAAGTTAATTGGCTCCCCCTAAAAAAAAAAAAAAAAAAAAAAATTGGCCCTAGACTACAGTACTTACACTACATAATATAGACATATGGCAATGGTAGGGATTAGATTGTGAGCTCCTTTGAGGGACAGTTAGTGACAAGATATATATACACTGTACAGCGCTGCGTAATATGTCGGCGCTATATAAATACTAAATAATAATAATAATAAAAATTCTTTCAGAGCAGTCTGTGAACTAATGACCTCTCCTCTGCCAGAGGAAAAGTAAATAGTTAACTAACATTTGAGATAATAAAAGTCAGAAAACAGCCCTCTCCACTACTTTTGAAAGTCGTAGAGATAATGGCTCTTTTGTATAGAGATAACAACTGGAGTTTCTTAACTCTTCCTGTACTGGAAACAATTAGACTGATGTATCTGATCTTCATGTTTTATTTCTCAGCTGTACTACACATATAAATCATAATATCATAGTTTTGTTTTTTTTCGCTTCAGTGTCTATTTAAGCACCACCAGTGGGGTTTTACGTTCAGGTACCACCAGGGGTTTTAGGATTTTACAGCCCGGGGGGGGGGGGGGGGGGGAGGGGAAGTTAGGGTTAGGGATAGTTACAGAGAGGATTCTGTGTGAGAGTTGGCTTAGGTATAGTTGCAGGTTTGCCGCTGCTTGCTGGAGTTTGTCCCAGAGCCCCTTAAACCAGCCCTGCATACATACCGCCCAACTTTTTGGGATAAGAAAGAGGGACATTTAAGCCACACCTAATTATGCCCCAGACGCACCCCTAGTCATGCACCCCCATAAAGATTTTATAAGAAAAATTTATTGTTTTATAATTTAAACCACACTAGCCCTTTCTATCCTGATTCATGTTCCTTCATATTAACATTTGAAAATAATATATCAGTTTAAAGGATGGGAATAAAGTTTAGAGTTAAACACATTTTTCACTAGATAAAATATATCTTTTTTCCATAACAGCAATGCAGCCACGCTGAACTCTAAAATGAAACAGTGCCACCTGGTGGAGATTACAGAAAATGCCTTAATTAATTGAAAGCGATCTTTTTTTTTTTTAGTACACAAAGGTGAGAAAAGCGATACCAAAGTTAATCAGGAACAACACAGGGCCCTGTGCTATAAAGCTATAATAGCTGTACATTGCATACTTCACACATAACACACATAAGAGAAAACTGGAGCACAGACAGAGCAGGGATCCAGACAAGCATTCTGATTGGCTGCTCTGAGCAACTCTTCATATATTACTCAATGGCACCAGATTCACCATTAGATGGATCACTCTCTGAGATAGAATATGATCATGGAGCGATCTATTACCTACCCACACACTTCACATCGATTCCGATTTGTACAATAGCAATTCAGCATGTAATGTATTGGAAATCTTCCTACCATCTCCCCACCCCACCTCCCCCTTTATTTACAGAGTCCACCTCCATCCCCGACCCGTGGTGAGTGCGTAAGCAGATCACCTCCTCTAGACTCTTATGTGCGGTGCAGAGGGCTCCAGTACCCCGTGACCCCATCTCATGTACATGACATAAGTACATGAGATACATGAGAAGAGGTCATGGGGTACAGGCAGAGCCAGCGGAAACAAAGAGAAGAGAGAGGAGGTGCAAGGCATATAGGCGAGCTGCTTCTACACTCACTATGGGTCAGGGGATGGGGGGACACATCACAAGGAGGGAGACTGACTGGGGTCCATCAATCATCGGAATATTGAATGCCGTCATGCCGCGCACATGACCGAGCACTTTCGGGCAAGATATTGTATACATGTAATTAAAGGGCAAACCTGAAAAATGGATCACCCTGCTCCTGCAAAAGTCCCAGCAGCGTTGATTACTATTACCCCTCCAGAGTGCCGTGGCTATTGCTGACAGACGAATTACTCTGCTTTTATACTAATCTGGGCTTTGTCTATTGACGCTGCCCAAATTTCTGTCTGAGTGCCTCTATAGTCGGTATCCATATTACAGCCTCCGGTGGCGGCGTCGCATGGTGCACCTAAATTTCCTGCACCGTTTCGTTTGTCTCACAAAATATTTCCAGCATGCTGCACCTATCATTGTGGCCATGTTGCAGTATCGGTCTCTGCCAGCAGGGGCGTCTCTAGCCATTTTGTCACTCCAGGCGAGAAAACCTGTGGCAAACGTAATGCGGCAGCGTTCCCCATAAAATAATCATAATGTGGCAGCGCTCACCAGGAAATAATCATAATGCGGCAGCGTTCCTCATAAAAAAATCATAATGTGGCAGCGCTCACCAGGAAATAATCCTAATGTGGCAGCGTTCCCCAGGAAATAAATCATAATGTGGCCAGCGTTCCCCAGGAAAGAATCGTAATGTGGCCAGCGTTCCCCAGGAAAGAATCGTAATGTGTCCAGCGCGTTCCCCAGGAAATAATCGTAATGCGGGCAGTGTTTCACTAAATGTATAATTACCTGTAAAAAGAAAAGTATTTACTCACCTGCAGAAGACTCCTCCCCCTGGGCGCAGCTCCCCCGACGATCTTCCTGCAGCTGACAGGCAGATAGCAGGGCTACTGGAAGATTGCGCCTGAAGCCCTGTACTGGAGAGACAAATAGTCTCCAGTACAGGGCTTCTAACGCCATCTTGCCATAGCCTTGCTCTGCCTGCCGGAAGATTATGCAGGCGGAGCTGCGGGCTGCGGGGATGAACTGGCGCGGCGTCTATGCCGCGGCCAGTTCACCACAGGGGTCGCACAATTTGGCTTTGGAAGGTGGGCACTTCCCCCCTGCAGCGGCGCCCCTCCCCAACCCGGCGCTCCAGGCCACCGTCTGTTCTTGCCTGGTGGCTGGGATGCCTCTGTCTGACAGATTTGATCATTATGTTATAATTGGACAGATACAGTATAAATGCCACAAGTCGAGTAATGTATGGGCACCTTTATGCATCTGTATGGCTCCAAATTTGCTTCAGTTCCCTCGTTTTAATAAATCTGCCTCTCTGTGCTTCAAACAGATCCAGAGGGGAAATAAGAACATATCAGAAGTCGGCATAGGGTGGAATGCGATTAAAACTTCCTTTGGATTGTTATTGATGTCCTTTGTACCCATTTGTGTGAATTTCCATCACTGAAACCAACAATGACAGTAACAAATAAAACATTTTGAGTAGAGAGGGAAGGATGTAGATTACCTATCTGTCTTTACTAGAGATGGCTCGAACCTCCGATTTTAGGTTCGCTAACCTCGAACACGAACTTTGGCACAAGTTCGCGTTCGCGCGAACTTTGCGAACCGCAATAGTCTTCAATGGGCAGGCGAACTTTCAAAACTACAAACACTAATTATGGCCACAAAAGTGATGGAAAAGATGTTTCAAGGGGTCTAACACCTGCAGGGGGGCATGGCGGAGTGGGATACACGCCAAAAGTCCCGGGGAAAATTACGGATTTGATGCACAGCAGGGTTTTAAGGGCAGAAATCACATTGCATTGCTAAATTGGAGGCATAAAGTGCTTTAAAACATCTTGCGTGTGTATACATCAATCAGGTAGTGTATTTAGTGTACTGCTTCACACTGACACGCCAAACTCACTGTGTAACGCACCGCAAACAGCTGTTTGTGTAGTGATGGCCGTGCTTGACTAGTGCGCACCATGCCGCGAGTGCAGGCCATGGCGGTTTTCAAACCCATATGGTCGCCGGGCTGTGGTAGCTCAATGACAGAACAACAGTGACTGTGCAGCTGATCGAATTTGGTCTGACCACAATGAAGCAACTACCTTATTATGTTGGGTCTGGTGTGCCCCCCAACACACTCATAGCTGGTCATTGCTTCATTTTGATATGCAAGCCCCTTCACCGCGGCAAGGTAACGATCACGAAGGGGAATTGACACATGTACATGCCTTTTGTTTTGTTGTTGCAGCTGCAGTGCAGCCAGAAAAATTAGGCAGGCATGTACACGAACCAGAAAAAAAAAATATTGTTTTTGTTAGCTGCTGCTGCTAGCAGCGACCTTAAAAATTCAGGAATACGCCTGGAGTCCTGGACCCTGTTGGTGGTGGCGGAGAAGGCAGTCACACAGCGTGCAGGCAGAGATGCTGTGTGGGGACCGACTTAGTCTTGGAGCAGGCAGTCACACAGCGTGCAGGAAGAGATGCTGTGTGTGAGAGATGACACCACTTAGTCTTCGGGCAGGCCTGACCATGCTTTGCAGACCAGGCATCCATGGTCAGATGAACCCTTGACCCAACGCTGTGTGCCAGAGATGACACCACTTGCCTTTCAACATCATGGTACAGTTTGGGTATCGCTTTTTTTGAGAAATAATTGCGGCCTGGTATCTTCCACTGCGGCGTGTGCATGGCTTTTGTGTGCTGCTGTTTCTCAGGTGGTCATCCCATTGCAGTTTGTGCTTTGTCATCATGTGCCTTCGTAAGGAAGTTGTCCTTACACTGGTCTTGGTCTTTCCACGCTCAGTTTTCGGTGGCAGAGAGTACAAATGGCATTGCTCTCATCTGAGGCAGACACACACAAAAATTTCCACACCGCTGAGCCCTGGGATGATGGCACTTTGGTGGCTGCTGACTGAGTGTTAAGTGGGGTGCCAGAATCAGAGCAGGAGGAGAAAGATATGTCACCGTTCCGTGCGGAAGCTGAGGAGGATGAGGTGTTCTGTGTTAAATAGTCAACTACGTCCTGACAATCTTGGTGGTTGATGGCATGTGCCTTCTGAACACTGTACTTTGGTCCAGGGCCACACAAAATCATGACAGCATGACCTCGAACAGACGTGTCGGGTGGCCTGCCTCTGGCTCTGCCTGTTTTGTCCATATTGGGGGGGATGAAGTGAAAGGTATGCACTGACTTGACTAATACAATGTGCAGTCACTCAGGTGCAGTGAAAGGTATACACTGACTGCTGGTATAATACAATGTGCTGTCACACAGATGTAGTGAAAGGTATGCAGTGACTGCTGGTATGGTATAACAATGTGCAGTCACACAGGTGCAGTGAAAGGTATGCAGTGACTGCTGGTATGGTATAACAATGTGCAGTCACACAGGTGCAGTGAAAAGGTATGCAGTGACTGCTGGTATGGTATAACAATGTGCAGTCACACAGGTGCAGTGAAAGGCATGCAGTGACTGGTATTACAATACAATGTGCATGTAACGGCTGGTTGGTTACGGCGTGCACGCCCTGAAGATATCGGGAGGTCGTGCACAGGGAGGTGCAAGTTTATTCAGGAAGTGTAGACAAATGGTGCTTTTACACTATAGCTTACATAGGATCAGGCAATCGGGTAGTCAGGAGGCAGATCGGATCGGTACACAGATATCAATACAGGTATATAGGATCAGGCAATCGGATAGTCAGGAGGCAGATCGGGTCGGTACACACATATCAATACAGGTATATAGGATCAGGCAATCGGATAGTCAGGAGGCAGATCAGGTCGGTACACAGATATCAATACAGGTAAACAGGGTCAGGCAAACGGATGGCAGGAATCAGATTAGGTCGGTACACGGATAAACAAACAGCACAAACCTACTCTAGCTCACGGACAGCAACCTAGCTAGCCTAACAGACACTATAACTGGCGCGGCGCAGCGTTCCAGGAAGGCTTAAGAGGACCTGGTGACGTCACCTTCGAAACGCGCACCGCCCCCTGGCGTACGGCGTGTGCCCTTTGAGATGCACGCTCTGGGCAGAGGAAAAAGCCGTGGAGCGCAAGCCGGAAGAAGACGCGCCTCCGCAGGAACGAGGATCAGGTAGTATCGTTACAGTATTCTCCCCCCCCCCCCCCCCTGAGGAGTGACCTCCGGGCACTGTAACTCCGGTTTGTCTGGGAATTTAGCATTAAATTCCTGGATTAAATCAGGAGCATGTACTTGTCGGGCTGGAACCCAACACCTCTTCCCATATCCCTTCCAATCAAGGAGATACTGTAAAGAATACCTGAATTTTCTGGAATCTAAAATTCTATCCACCTCGTATTCGGTTTCCCCTTCCACTGTTACTGGTGGAGGAGGAGAAGAGGAAAGTTGAGAGGGCTCGGTCGGTTTCAGAAGCGACACATGGAACGAATTCCCGATTCTCATGGACTCTGGCAACTTCACCTTGTAGGCTACCCTGTTCAGTTTTTTTTAGAATAGGGAAGGGGCCTATAAATCTGGGGCCCAGTTTCGGCGTTGGTTGTCGCAATGGGATATGTTTTGTTGACACCCAGACCAAGTCCCCTGGTGAGAACCCAGGCTCAGGTGACCTGCGCTTGTCAAAGGCGGATTTCTGCTTCTGCACAGCAACTTGTAAATCCCTCTCGGTTTCCTTCCATACTACTGCAACCATTCTTCCAATACAGATAGGTTGGACGGCGGACCCACAAGAAGAGAAAACTTGGGGTCAAGGCCGGTGACCACTCTGAAATGGGATCTGCCCGTGGAAGAATTCACCCAGTTGTTACGGGCGAACTCGGCAAATGGGAGGTACTCGGCCCACTGTTGAAAAAATAGAGGTTAAATATTATAAGGTGTAGCCTTATGTGCAAGTACCAGCACTGGTAACTAGGAACTGTGGAAACAAACAAAGGACAAAAAACAGTATATGCTGCTCAAAAACTGCACTTTATTAATGACACTCGGCCCATTGTTCCTGGTTGTTGTAGACAAAGCAACGTAGGTACTGCTCTAAGGATTGATTCACTCTTTCGGTTTGGCCATTAGATTCAGGATGGTACCCCAATGAGAACGCCAAATCAATCCCCAGGCGAGAGCAGAACGACTTCCAAAACTTGGACACAAATTGAACACCTCGATCAGAGACCACCCTTTCTGGAATACCATGGAGTCTGAACACATGGGTAATGAAGAGGTCGGCCAACTCTTTGGCTGATGGCAATTTGGTCAAAGGGATGAAGTGAGACATTTTGCTGAAGCGGTCAACGACCACTCCGATGGTGGTAAGTCCACAATAAAATCCATGGACACATCGGTCCACGGTTTGGACGGTATGGGCAGTGGAAGGAGGGAACCACTGGGAGCTGCTCTAGAAGCCTTGTTGCGGGCGCAGACAGGACATGCTTTGACAAAGGCTCGTGCATTTCGAGTTAAAGAAGGCCACCAGACCAGGCGAGTCAAAAGCTCCAGAGTCTTGGCTTGACCAGGATGACCTGCCATCTTACTTTCATGAAAGTGTTGCAGGACCTTAAAGAGACTCCGTAACAAAAATTGCATCCTGTTTTTTATCATCCTACAAGTTCCAAAAGCTATTCTAATCTGTTCTGGCTTACTGCAGCACTTTCTGCTATCACCATCTCTGTAATAAATCAACTTATCTCTCTCTTGTCAGACTTGTCAGGCCTGTGTCTGGAAGGCTGCCAAGTTCTTCAGTGTTGTGGTTCTGTGATGCATCTCCCCCATCCAGGCCCCTCTCTGCACACTGCCTGTGTATTATTTAGATTAGAGCAGCTTCTCTCTTCTCTCTTATCTTTTACAAGCTGGATAAATCCTCCTCTGAGCGGGCTGGGCTTTCACATACAGAGGAATTACATACAGGCAGAGCTGTCTGCACTCTGCAGGAAGAAACAGCCTGACACTTCAGTGGAAGATAGCTGCAGGGGTAAAGAAACACACAAATGATCTCTTGAGATTCAAAAGGAAGGGTGTATACAGCCTGCTTGTGTATGGATGTATTTTATATGTGTGGACATACTGTACATAAATCTACTTCCTGTTTTGGTGGCCATTTTGTTTGTTTATAAACAAACTTTTTAAAACTGTTTTTGACCACTTTGAATGCGGCGAGGAGCGGCAAAATTGTGACAGAGGGTAATAGGAGATGTCCCCTAACGCACTGATATGTTTACTTTTGTGTGATTTTAACAATACAGATTCTCTTTAAGCCTCAACTGCGGAGGAACATACAGAACCCCTGGTGGTTTCCCAGAGGGAACATCATCCTGAAAACGAGACAGACTCTCGACCAGATCCCCATTAGGGCTAGGAGTTGTTGTGGCGGCGACAAAGCAGTGAGTGGGCAGGATGGGTTCAGGGGCCTGAGAGCAAGGAGGATTCGGACAAAAGTAGCGGGACAGGGCATCCGCCTTAACGGTCTTTGGGCCGGGTTTGTACGTGATCGTAAACTTAAATCTGGTGTAGAACAGAGCCCACCGGGCTTGTCTGGGGTTTAATCTCTTTGCAGACTCGATGTACTCTAGGTTTTTGTGGTCTGTGAAGACAGTAATCGGGAGATTAGCCCCCTCCAGCCAATGCCTCCATTCCTCAAATGCCCATTTTATGCCCAACAACTCGCAATTGCCAATGTCATAATTTTGCTCCGCTGGGGAGAACTTCCTAGAGAAGAAGGCGCAAAGATGCAGCCTTTTCGGAGAACCTGAATACTGAGAGAGGACTGCCCCTACCCCCAGCTCGGAAGCGTCAACCTCTACCACAAAAGGACGCGAGGTATCCGGATGCACCAAAATCGGAGCTGAACAGAAGGCCTCCTTCAAGGCTCAGAAGGCCTGACAAGCCTGGGGAGTCCACTGGGTAGGATCTGCCCCTTTCTTAGTTAGGTCGGTCAGTGGTGCCACCTGGACTGAAAACCCTTTAATAAATCTCCTATAAAAATTGGCGAAGCCCAGGAATCGTTGCAGAGATTTCAAATCGGTGGGCTGTGGCCAATCTAACACTGCGGAGACTTTGGCTGGATCCATAGTCAGTCCTGTACTGGAAATAATGTATCCCAGGAAGGGCACTTGATCAGTCTCAAAGATGCACTTTTCTAATTTGGCATATAAATGATGCGCTCTCAACTTTTGAAGAACTGCCCAGACCTGCTCCCGGTGGACTGACAAGGATGGGGAATAAATCAAAATATCATCAAGATAAACAATAACGAATTTCCCCAAAAAGTCCCGAAAGACGTCATTGACGAATTCCCGAAAGACGGCCGGGGCATTACAGAGCCCGAAGGGCATGACCAAATACTCGTAGTACCCCTCATGAGTATTGAAGGCCGTCTTCCACTCATCCCCCTGGCAAATCCGGATGAGGTTGTATGCCCCCCTCAGGTCCAATTTGGTGAAAATTCGTGCCGCAGCAATTTGCCTGAACAGCTCGTCAATGAACGGCAGGGAGTACCGATTCTTTACGGTTATTTTGTTCAGTCCCCTGTAGTCAATACAGGGCCTGAGGCCCCCGTCTTTCTTCTCTGCGAAGAAGAATCCGGCCCCTGCAGGAGAGTTAGAAGGACTGATAAATCCCTTCTGCAAGTTCTCCTTGATGTAAGTTCTCATGGCTGTTCTCAGTGCTTATTCCAATAGGTGTATGTCTCCTTTAAATACTGGCTAGCTTCGTTAGATAGATCAATTCAAAACATACTTGTCACGGAACAGCCATGAGAAACGCAGGCGAATCGGAAGGAATCGAAAGTTGGTTCCCTGATCGCTTTCTTGGTTAGATTTGCCAGTCATTGCAGCGATCAGAGAGTGACATTCCTGGTTTTTTAAAAGAAAGTTTTTTTTTTTTTTTTTCCCCTTTACCAGCTGGCAGGAAACCTGGACCTGTCACTAATTAAGCCAGAGGTGTAACACTCAGATGTTAATTAACAAACCAGGAGCCTTTTCAGAGCCAAGGAAGCTAATCCCAGCAGGGGGCAGACTTGGCGGAACCATTCAGCCAGAATAGGGAAGCATGGAGTTATGATCTTTATGCATGTTTTAGAATTACCATTCATAGGAAAGATGTGTAAGTTATCTCATTCTGTTGGTCCGGATCTGGTGAGTATTTTGATATTAAATTGGGGCCACTGGCATAACCAGAACTAGAGGTATTCCACTGTTTTGTAACCGGGCATGCAAACATGCCCAAGTTTGGTATAATATGAACTGGCATATTCTGAGGAATATGAATCTGTGATGGTCATGTGTGTGCGGAAAGCGTAAGCCGAGATATGACAAATGTCATATTTGGGGGGCATGGGAAACCCACCCAGGAGATTAACCGCCCCTGTCCAGCCCCTGGGCTGAACCTGAGACTCCACCCAAAGATGGGGGTCAGTCAAAAGTGTTTGCGAGGGACTCCTCCCTCATTCCTCCATTTTCCACCTTCATGAGAGCTGCTGCCACTTTGAGGAACAAGTGGCAGCCATCTTGTCTGAACTTTGCTCCTGGCCTGAAACAAAGCACATTTTCCATGTGCTCAGATTTTCCCAGAAGGACATCTTTCCATGAACTTTAAGTATCCGTGTTTTCTCCCTTTCATTTTCATACTGTGTTATCTCATGTCTCAATAATTGTTGATTTTAATAATTTTCTGTATATATTAATTATTCATATTGCATATTTAATAAACAACGTTCAAACGTCCTTTGTTTATTCAGCTACCCTATTATTCAGCTATACACAGAAACTGAACCCAGACTTCTGAACAGACGCTACTATTGTATTGTTGTTAGCTAGACAGAATAGAGTGTGTTTAACCGTTTTTATTTGTAGATCTAGACACATCAAGTCAGTGGCCTCCTCTGTCCCATGGTAACAGAGGTGGTGGCAGTTATACCCTGAAATAGTGTGTAAGTTGTAAGTACCGTAACCCACAGGCTCCCTTCTAGTCGGGCTGCTGCCAAAATTCCGTCGGTTCCTGCACACAGAATTCGACCACAGCTTGCATGGTCTGTGTGCTGAAACCGATTGGAAGGCAATTTGTGGTCTTGCCACGAGGGGCCCTGTGACAATACTATTGTGCATATATTAGTCTGAAAGTTATTCCATATCTCCGCAATATTGTCATGACATTGCTCAACCTGCAGAGTTATGCCTCATGTCGTAGTTGACCATGTGTGACATCAACAGTCTGTTATTAGTATAGTTACCACTCCCCAAAAGGATCAGGCTCTTCCGTCATCCACGGGCTGCCGTTACGGCCCAACTAACCGCCCACTTTTCATAGTCCATACAGAGGGAGTGCCTGACTGTTCGTCAACACTCGGGGCCAGCCTTCATTCAGCTTTCCTTGCGGCAGCCGTTCCGGTACACGGCAACATCAGGGCATGAGTTTTTGCCTTTATACAACTAATACAGATTGTATTGAATAAATATCAGGCGGTTGAACAGAATATACTGGTAGTGTGTTGGTGTTTTTCTAGTGTTTCTTGACCAGTGCTAGTGCCCACCTGGGTTATATACGTAGATATGCACAATGGTCTTCTAGGTTTTTGCAGTGAAAAGATAGGCACTGAATTGCTGGGCCTGGCACAGTATAGCAATTAGCAGCTGCAACAGACAGGGCTGCATATGCAGTGTCAGTGGGCCACACACACGAAAAAAAAACACATCACAAGAACATTAGCTGTCAAAAGAGCTGTTTTGTGGTGCTTTTTAGCAATAAATATCAGCAAGGAGCATACTAACAGACCTCCTAACTATCGCTTTCCCTATCTCTCCAATTTCTCTCCCTAATCTCTCACTAATGCAGCAGCAGAGAGTGAGAAAATGGCCAACGCTACTGCCTTTTATAAGGGGGGGGGGGCCTCCAGGAGGGAGTGCAGCCTGATTGGCTGTCTCCTCCTACTCCTCTCTGACTCCCTCTCCTACCTGACTGTGATGTAGAGGGTCAAAGTTTAGCCCAATGATGTAGTATAGGGGGCGGGTCGAACTCGCATAAAGTTTGCGTTCGATCGCGAACGTGAACTCGCGATGTTCACGCGAATACAAACTCTAATCTTTACAGCTCTCACTTATTTTCTGTCCCCGGGACTACTGAATCTTGTAGTAAACCCACAAAGCTGTGCAGAGGTCCCAGGTACAGGAAGTGTGGGGGGAACACAGCAACTAAAAGAAAAAAAAAACTCAAAAAGTTTCTAGTCCCTTTCCATGATATTTAAAAGTAAAATAAAATATGTTTCTGGGTTTAAATGGGTAACTCGCAAAACACACAAATAGCTATCCGGCTTCTGGTATGGTCAGGTATTAATCATTTAATGTAGCTGGTTGAATTGCCAGGACAGTTGGGAACTGCCATAGAGCCAATGCATATCACCAGCTGTTATCTGCCATATGTGGCCTTTGTTGATGCAAGCTGGGCACAAGCTCTGGGCTTATAGCAACCCACTGGGCCACCCAGTGGTTTGAGATCCACACTTCTCCTCATTACCCCTATAGTGGCAGGGGCCGGGGGGAGGCGGGGTCTGTATACCACTGGCACTGTTGCCTGGTAACTATATACACAAGTGATGGTTTTTGGCTATAGCATTTGTAGTGTAATAACCAAGCATAGCCACCCAAACATTCCAGCTGCGAACTAAGGTGAAAGAAGGTGAGTATCTGTTAGGGTTAGGAGATATTTTAGGAGGTGAATGTACTGTATATAGTAAGGTGGTTTTGGATTTGATATTCAGACAGTGTTATGTAACAGGAAGGTGTTTATGCTCGGTCCTAGGGGGTTAGGATAGCATCAGGCATTAAAAGGAAAAGGACTTACCATTAAAGCAAACTCGAAGTGAAAATGGGGAGAAATGTTACATACTCAGTAGTTGGAAGCCTGTGGACGGTCTAGAGCAGGGGTGTCAAACTCAAATACAAAGTAAATCAAAATGTAGCACTGGGGCCAAGTCGCTGGCCAACCTCAATGTCTAGTGGCCACTTCCCTCCCTCATAAAGTTCACTGGTGTCTAAATGCCCCCTTCCCTTACCTATATCGTTCCCTTGTGTCTAGTGGTCCTTCCTCCGTATTCTGTTTCCTGGTGTCTATTGGTCCCCCTCCCTCCCCTATACAGTTTCCTGGCATCTTGTGCCCCCCTACCCCTATTTAGTTCCCTAGTGTCTGGTACCCCCCCCCCCATACAGTTCCCTGGTGTCTAGTGCTGTCCCCCTCCCAATATGGCTTCCATGGTGATCTAGAGCTTCACCTTCAATATAGCTTACCTGGTGGTCTAGAGTGAGCCAAACATAATGCAAAGTGGGAAAACCTATAAGGGGCCAGATTTGGCCCATGGGCAAGAGTTTGACATGTATGGTCTAGAGGTTCCCTGGATGCTCGTAGAGCACTTCAGTCCAAGTTTTTTTTAATCACTTCAGGTTACCTTTAAGGGAGAGATGAGGGGTCGTTCACATGTGTAAAAATCACATGCATTTTCCTGCTTGTGAATATGCATTAGAACAAGGGACTTGATTACAGAGTGAATTTTTTGCATGCGAAAAAAAAACATACAACCTGTAGCATAATTTTGCACGCCGTGCCCGCTTTCTCATTACCAATCATTTAGCTACTATGGCAAAACACACATGTTATAACGCAGATGAACGCGCTTAGTGCTTGATCCATTAGCAGCTTAATGAGAGGAACGCAAGCTCAGCGCACGCTATGCTACGGTAGTGCAGCGTAGTGTGTGCTGGTAGCTTACACGCGCTCCTTGTAACTAACAACCGCTCCTCTCATCCCGCCCTGAGCCCCGGCGGGTCCAGTGGCTTTAATGGACGTGATCCTGGCACTTTGATTGGCCCAGTAGGCTGCCTGTCGGTTGACAGGCAGTCAATTGGGCCAATCATCGCGTGGGATCACGTCCTAGAAAGCTACTGGACCCACCAGGGCTCAGGGCGGGACGAGTGGATCGGTCGCTACTTGGAAGGAGTGTGCACAAGTTACCAGCGCACGCTACTCTGCACTACCGCAGCATGCGTTGAGCTCACGCTCCTCTCATTAAGCAGAGCTGCTTTAGCAGCGCAGCTTGATGAATCGAGAACTTAGTGTCCAAACAAACGCATGCAAAAAAATGAGGGCGTTTTCCATGCAGAGGAGTGTGAGCCCTCCTGAGGCTTAGTTTAAACTGCAAATCACAATCGATTAGCATTTAGCAATTGCGCAGAGCAATTTTCTGAGTAATATATAAAGGTATTGTCACGGTCAGTTACCTGTCCAGGTGAGGCGGCTGGCACATACGGATGCTGGCAGTCATCCTGGGGGGTCTCGGCGGGCTTCCTTATGGGGTGGTAAGTTGGTACTCGCCAGTGCGCATTGCGTTGCGCGGCGCAAGTGTTGGCGCCGCAAGGTGTTGATGTGAGCGTTGTGCACGCACGCGCACGAGGGTGATCTGTTTAATGCATGTCTCTGTTGGTTTTGCGTGCTTGCATGTGCGCGCACGTGCGTGTGATGTGCGCACGTGATGTGGTACGCTGTGCGCGCATGATGCGTAGTGCAGTGAGCGCCGAAACGGCCTATAAAAGCTTGGAGAGTGCAACACTGCGGTGCTGTAGTATTGCAGCTAGTTTGCATTCCCGTGACGTGACCTTGTGTCTGCCTGTTTTCCTGTTTCTGATTCCTGATGCTGAACTTGTCTTGTATGACTACCCGCTCTGGCTTTGACTTCTGCTCCGTATGACTACCCGCTCTGTTGCTGAACCCGGCCCGTCTGAGAACCCGCTCTGTTACCGACCTGCTGCCTGTCCAAGAATCTGAACTGTTACAGACTTCTGCCTGCCTACCTACTTACCTGTTTACCGGAATCCTGCCTGTTCCTGCTACTGGCTACCAGCTGAGTCCTTGCACTACCAGACTCAGCCTGCGGGGGCGCTTCAGTTCCACTTCGGTCACGCACTCAGGCGTCACGCCATCGGTTCTGCTAGCGCTCCTGCCCTTTGTTCACCGGCCGCCTCTGTACCCATTCCAGGGATACCAGTTAAAGAGACACTGAAGCAAAAAAAAATATATGATATAATGAATTGGTTGTGTACTATGAATAATTACTAGAAGATTAGCAGCAAAGAAAATATTCTCATATTTTTATTTTCAAGTATATAGTGTTTTTTCTAACATTGCATCATTCTCTAATATGTGCAGATTACACAACACTCAGCATTCAAAATGATTCTTTCAGAGCAGTCTGTGAACTAATGACCTCTCCTCTGCCAGAGGAAAAGTAAATAGTTAACTAACAGTTGAGATAATAAAAGTCAGAAAACAGCCCTCTCCACGACTTTTGAAAGTCGTAGAGATAATGGCTTTTTTGCATAGAGATAACAACTGGAGTTTCTTAACTCTTCCTGTACTGGAAACAATTAGACTGATGTATCTGATTTTAATGTTTTATTTCTTAGCTGTACTACACATATACTTTAAAAACAATAATGGTGCACAAGCCAGCCTGGGGCCCCAGGAACTCTCACTGCCCGGGGCCCCAGAACCAGCATGCAACACCATATGTGAGCGCAGCCAAGCCCTGGATCTGCCACACCCAGGAGCTTGTCCCCAACTGCTCTGAAACTTACCAAACACACAGGAGAAACTCACTTCCCAAACAGTTCTCTGCTGCTTATATAGAGCCTGCAGGCTGCTTGTAAGCCAATCAAGAAGTGCACATACACATGACACCTAGTCTGCAGTGATTGATTCAAACAGAAGCTGAGCTACTCAGCTAGTCATAGGAGAGGGTTTCAGTTGCATATAGACAATGGCTATATGGCCAGCAGGGGGCACCAGCGTGCAGGATATACCCTCTCATCTGCCCCCCTCCTAACTAAACTGCATGGGAATCTACATTAAAATTTAAAAACAATAATGGTGCACAAGCCAGCCTGGGGCCGCAGGAACTCTCACTGCCCGGGGCCCCAGAACCAGCATGCAACACCATATGTGAGCGCAGCCAAGCCCTGGATCTGCCACACCCAGGAGCTTGTCCCCAACTGCTCTGAAACTTACCAAACACACAGGAGAAACTCACTTCCCAAACAGTTCTCTGCTGCTTAGATAGAGCCTGCAGGCTGCTTGTAAGCCAATCAAGAAGTGCACATACACATGACACCTAGTCTGCAGTGATTGATTCAAACAGAAGCTGAGCTACTCAGCTAGTCATAGGAGAGGGTTTCAGTTGCATATAGACAATGGCTATATGGCCAGCAGGGGGCACCAGCGTGCAGGATATACCCTCTCATCTGCCCCCCTCCTAACTAAACTGCATGGGAATCTACATTAAAATTTAAAAACAATAATGGTGCACAAGCCAGCCTGGGGCCCCAGGAACTCTCACTGCCCGGGGCCCCAGAACCAGCATGCAACACCATATGTGAGCGCAGCCAAGCCCTGGATCTGCCACACCCAGGAGCTTGTCCCCAACTGCTCTGAAACTTACCAAACACACAGGAGAAACTCACTTCCCAAACAGTTCTCTGCTGCTTATATAGAGCCTGCAGGCTGCTTGTAAGCCAATCAAGAAGTGCACATACACATGACACCTAGTCTGCAGTGATTGATTCAAACAGAAGCTGAGCTACTCAGCTAGTCATAGGAGAGGGTTTCAGTTGCATATAGACAATGGCTATATGGCCAGCAGGGGGCACCAGCGTGCAGGATATACCCTCTCATCTGCCCCCCTCCTAACTAAACTGCATGGGAATCTACATTAAAATTTAAAAACAATAATGGTGCACAAGCCAGCCTGGGGCCCCAGGAACTCTCACTGCCCGGGGCCCCAGAACCAGCATGCAACACCATATGTGAGCGCAGCCAAGCCCTGGATCTGCCACACCCAGGAGCTTGTCCCCAACTGCTCTGAAACTTACCAAACACACAGGAGAAACTCACTTCCCAAACAGTTCTCTGCTGCTTATATAGAGCCTGCAGGCTGCTTGTAAGCCAATCAAGAAGTGCACATACACATGACACCTAGTCTGCAGTGATTGATTCAAACAGAAGCTGAGCTACTCAGCTAGTCATAGGAGAGGGTTTCAGTTGCATATAGACAATATGTGCAGATTACACAACACTCAGCATTCAAAATGATTCTTTCAGAGCAGTCTGTGAACTAATGACCTCTCCTCTGCCAGAGGAAAAGTAAATAGTTAACTAACAGTTGAGATAATAAAAGTCAGAAAACAGCCCTCTCCACGACTTTTGAAAGTCGTAGAGATAATGGCTTTTTTGCATAGAGATAACAACTGGAGTTTCTTAACTCTTCCTGTACTGGAAACAATTAGACTGATGTATCTGATTTTAATGTTTTATTTCTTAGCTGTACTACACATATACATCATAATATCTTAGTTTTTTTTTCGCTTCAGTGTCTCTTTAATAAGCCGCAGGGGTTGCTGTCCTCAGCACATCGGTCTCCTCCAACCAAGGTACGTGAAAGGTATGCGCACTTTTGCACATTCCTTTATGCTGAATCTCTCTGAAAAATTTCAATTTTCTAAAAATCAAAACGCTGCTGTGAGAGCACTCTCATAGGGCAGATGAATGGTTCACACACCAATTGCATACAGTGGCGAGTGTGTGACCAGTAACCAGCGGAAATCCAAAATATCAGTAAGAAGAGTCCACACACCACAATCCAGGAACTGCGTTTTATTATTCCCACACATCATCTGACTTTTATGCCAACGATTGTTTCAGGGCCTCACAGGGTCCCCTTTGTGAAGGCACAGTGCAGATCGTAACAACCATAGTGAAGTACATAAGTATGTACTTCACAAAGGGGACACTGTGAGGCCCCGAAACGATCGTTGGCATAATGGTCAGGTGATGTGTATGGTGAAGGAACAGTTCCTGGATTGTGGTGTGCGGACTCTTCTTACTGTCAGCCTGGCACTCTGGCAGGCGCAATGCCTGCTGTGTGAACCAGCCCTAAGGGTAAGACATCAGGAAAGAGAAAGCTTATGGGGTTTCCCTCCTCCGCTCATTAGCAGCTGCTACTGTGGAAATGGGAAGGGGGGGGGGGGGGGGGTTGGTAATGCTCATGTACTGTTTTTATTCTGAAACACATATGTAAATACAGGCAAACAAGCTGTTTCAAGCTGCAGGCTGCCTTACTTTACATAAGGAAACCACATCTTGGCTCTGCATTGCCGGTGAACACCTCCTGCTCTCAGTCTAGTTCTTAAAGGGAACCGAGGTGAAAGAAATAAGGGATATGGAGGCCACCATATTTATTTCCTTTTAAACAATGCAGAGTGTCCGGCTGATCCTCTGCCACTTATACTTTTAGCCATAGACCCTGAACAACCATGCAGTTCAGATATTTCTGAGGGCTGGTGCACACCGGAGCAGTTCTGAAGCGTTTTTTAAAACGCTTGCAGGGGGAAAACCGCTTGTCTAATGAAAGTGAATAGGCTGGTCCACACCAGAGCAGCTCGTATTTTCCACAAACGCAAACTCGGGGGCTGCAGAATTTTTTAGATTTCTGAGGCGTTTCTGCCTCAGTGTTAAAGTATAGGAAAGTGGAAAACCGCTCTAAAAAACGTTAGATCAGAACGGTTTTCCAGGTGTTTTTGTTACAGAAGCTGTTCAGTAACAGCTTTACTGTAACAATATTTGTAATCTGCTACACAAAAACGCAGTGATCATTGGCAGCCCGGAAGTCATGTAAGTCTATGGCGATGCAGGGATTTTGAAAAATTATGGCAGTGGCGGTGCGCATGTGCAGAAGCGTATTTTTACAAACTGTATGTCTTCAGTTACAGTACAGCTTTATTCAAAAGTGTTCATGCATCATCAAGCATACAGTTAAATGATTATTTTGTATTATATAGCGCCAACATCTTCTGCAGTGCTGTACATAGTATCTTGTCACTAAACTGTCCCTCCAAGGGGCTCACAATCTAATCCCGATCATAGTCATGTGTCTATATCGTGTACTGTATGTATTGTAGTCTAGGGCCAATTTAGGGGGAAGCCAATTAACTTATCTGTATGTTTTTTTGGGATGTGGGAGGAAACCAGAATTCTTGGAGGAAACCCACATAGACACAGGGACAACATACAAACTCCGTGCAGACTGTGCCTTGGCTGAGATTTGAACAGAGGACGCAGCGCTGCAAGGCGAAAGAGCTAACCACTGCCATAAATGCAGCAGAGAGTGCAGGTGAAAGAGGTGTGCGTGGAGGGGGGCTTCTCGTTTGTACAGTGGTTGCCGTCTGCTCTTGAAAAGTATGCGTCACTGCAAATATCAATGCATAGATTTCACCACACTAAAGCACCAATGTAAACATACCATTACAACATAATCACGTTTGCTATGTGGTTATATTATCTGACGCAACTTACAGCAACGTCCCAGTGAGAACCTAGCCTAATGCTGGGAATACACGTTTCGTTTTTGCCTTCGTTTTAGCCTTCGATTCGTTCAGTAAACGAATCGAGTGTTGAAAACGTATGTGAAAATAGTCATAATCTCATTATAGTTTCGATTAAGACCCCAAAAATGAACAACTAGTGATCGAACATGTTTGATATTATCTCTCTTTATCCATCTAATCGAGTCATTGGTAGGCTTGATGGCTGTTCAGATCGATTATATGTTCGTTTATGTTAGTCCGTCCCTGTAAAAAGGGATTTTCGTTTCGTTTCTTTGCAGCCTTCGATTATTGGAAAAACGAAACCATCAGAATCGAAAAAAAAAACGAAACCGTGGGTGGTGATATTAACCGTACGTTCGATTATTTCGGGAACGAAAAGGACAAAAGGCACAATCGAAACGAAGGCTAAAACAAAGGCAAAAACGAAACGTGTATTCCCAGCATTAGGCAGGGGTCACACTTGTCCGGGGTCACAAACAGCAGCATTTTTCCGCCAGTAAATCTGAGAGCAGCTGACTGTCGGCAATAGGGAATTGCATTCGATGTGCAGTGTCGGTGTTTTCTTTAATGCTGTGGTAAACACACATTGCGCACAAAGCATTATGTGTGCGTTCGCCTGCTTAAAGGACACCCGAGGCGAAAATAAACTAATGAAATAAATGATTGTATCTATCTTCCTTCTCCTAAAAATGACTTTTTAAGATATTCCAGTTTTATATTATGTTTAAATCTACTTTTAAAGTTTGAACTGTTTTATTGTTTTTGCTCAATGACACATTCATTGAAGTATGCCAAAGCTAAAATCTATGAACTATTGACCCTTTTTATCTCTTTCCTGCTCTCAGACTCCATTTTCTGCTAGGAAAGTGTTATATAGTTGGAATTTCTTATCAGTGAGGGTCACACCGTAGTCACTTCCTGTCTGAGTCAGGAATGAGTCAGCCACTTACATACCTGATATTTAAGGGGGCAGTTTAGTGAAAATTATGGTTGTCCATTAATCACGTATCAGTTATTTAATAAGGAGAGCATATGTTTCTCCGTAAGTAAGTAACTAATTAGCAGCCTGTTTTATCTAATTACTTTGCTAGTTACATGTGAGAACAGCATGGCTCTCTGTAGTGAGTGAGCCAGCCGTTATAAATGAGAATTAGTGTTATCATCTACTTTTTTTTAACACAAGGTCTATGGAGAAATGTATGCTCTCCATATTAAATAACTGATATGGGGTTAATGGAAAATAATAATTTTCACTAAACTGCCCCTTTAACTCTTACAGACACAGAAAGAAAAAAAGGGAACACAGCATAGTTATTTGTGTGCTAGGAACTGTACATACCCATGCCTATCTCATCATGTGAGTTACGTCAGACAATATAATTGCATGGCATATGCAATTATGTTGTAATGTATGTTCAAATCGGTGAGTTAGTATGGCAGAATCTGTTGGCCTAGCACAAGTCATGTTGTACGGTATCTGACAACATACGTTTATAGATGCAGTGAAGCATACTTTTCATGTACCATATGCTTCACTGTGTGCGCTGCATGAACTTGCGTAATGCACAATGCGACATTTCACCTTAGATGAAATCCTTTTGAAAGTGTATGCAAAACAACAAAAAAAGTCATAAAATAAGCCTATGTGCTTAGGGAACTTGACCTTGTACTTGTTAAAATGGATCCTTTTTCCAGTCTATGCAGAACACAATACCATCACCACACCTCACAATTTTTTGGAATGGGAAATAAGGACAGCCTTTTGTTTAATTTTAAACCTGTTTCTGCAGGGGGGGGGGGGAAGTAATTTACTCTCATGGTAAAAATATATAGAATAGGTATATATATAGGTCACAAAAAGAATGCTAGAAAGTATCCATCATTTTTTAATAAAGCAATAATAAAATAATACAATGGTTTTGCAGCCCTATTCATAAGTCATTAAGTAGGGTCAACTAAGGCACATTCTGTATTTGCTCCAAAATGAGGGACTGTCCAAAATGGGAAATATTGTATTATCTTGTTATCATTATTATTATTAGGACAGCAGCACTGTGTAGATGTTACAGGGCGGAACGTTGTGTTTTGCAGTTGTGTTTCCGGGGGAATGTCAGAGCAGTTGCACTGTGAAGATGGCGACCCAGCAAGAGGAAGCGGTGCGGGAATTCGTGCTGGTGACCGGCTCGGAAGAGGAACGGGCCCTTTTCTTTCTGGAATCCGCTGGCTGGGACCTGCAGGTACCGGGGGGAGAGAGAGCGGGGCGACCCGGGGGAGGCTGGGAACCGGAAGAGGAGAGAGCAGAGAGAGAACCGCACTGTCATCACCACTGTGCCCCGGCGTATCCCTTCCCTCATCCCCACTGTGCCCCGGCGTATCCCTTCCCTCATCCCCACTGTGCCCCGGCGTATCCCTTCCCTCATCCCCACTGTGCCCCGGCGTATCCCTTCCCTCATCCCCACTGTGCCCCGGCGTATCCCTTCCCTCATCCCCACTGTGCCCCGGCGCAACCCTTCCCTCATTCTCACGGTGGCCCGGTGCTACAACAATGTGACCTATGTCGTCGAACTAACCTACATCCCATAGACTTTACTATCCCCTTCCCTAACCCTCCTGCTATACGTTTAATTGTGAATGTAGGCTCATTCGACAGGTAGGCTATTTTGTCAGAACACCGGCGCATCCCTTCCCTCGTCCCCGCTGTGCCCCGGCGCATCCCTTCCCTCGTCCTCGCTGTGCCCCGGCGTATCCCTTCCCTCGTCCCCGCTGTGCCCCGGCGTATCCCTTCCCTCGTCCCCGCTGTGCCCCGGCGTATCCCTTCCCTCGTCCCCGCTGTGCCCCGGCGTATCCCTTCCCTCGTCCCCGCTGTGCCCCGGCGTATCCCTTCCCTCGTCCCCGCTGTGCCCCGGCGTATCCCTTCCCTCGTCCCCGCTGTGCCCCGGCGTATCCCTTCCCTCGTCCCCGCTGTGCTCGGCGTATCCCTTCCCTCGTCCCCGCTGTGCCCCGGCGTATCCCTACCCTCGTCCCCGCTGTGCCCCGGCGTATCCCTACCCTCGTCCCCGCTGTGCCCCGGCGTATCCCTACCCTCGTCCCCGCTGTGCCCCGGCGTATCCCTACCCTCGTCCCCGCTGTGCCCCGGCGTATCCCTTCCCTCGTCCCCGCTGTGCCCCGGCGTATCCCTTCCCTCGTCCCCGCTGTGCCCCGGCGTATCCCTTCCCTCGTCCCCGCTGTGCCCCGGCGTATGCCTTCCCTCGTCCCCGCTGTGCCCCGGCGTATCCCTTCCCTTGTCCCTGCTGTGCCCCCATTATATCTTATCACTCATAATCTGCATGTTTCTCCTACTGTCTGGTAGGAGAAACTGGAGAACTGGTTGAAACTGAATGCTGACAAAACTGAGGTCCTGTTTGTCCAAAGCCAGCACTCGCCATCAAAACAGCTCTATCCTAAAGCAACACCAATCAGGATTGGGAATTCAGACATAAACAGCTCCAACCTTGTGCGCAGCCTTGGCGTACTAATCGATGGGGAATTGAGTTTCAGAAACCAAATTTCATCTGTAGTTAAATCTTCCTTCTTTCATCTGAAGAACATTGCAAAGATTAAACATCTGATTCCCCCAGAGGATCTTCCAACCCTAGTCTACGCCTTCATCACATCACGGCTGGACTACTGCAATGCCCTTTATGCTGGCCTCCCCAAAAATGACCTGCGTCGCCTGCAATTAGTGCAGAATGCTGCTGCCAGATTGCTAACAAACCAGCCGCGCCACTGTCACATTACACCGATCCTTCGCTTACTGCACTGGCTACCAGTAGAATGGAGAATACTCTTCAAGATTGGACTGCTGACATTCAAATCCCTGCACAATCTGGGCCCTGGATACATGAAGGACTTGCTGAAGCTGCACCACACCTCTCACAACCTCAGATCAGCAAGTTCTATAAACTTGGTCACTCCTAGAGTGCACCTCAAAAAATCTGGAGATAGAGCCTTCTGTCATGCTGCCCCTACTCTTTGGAACTCCCTACCACACCCGGTAAAGACAGCACCATCCCTGGAGCTATTCAAATCCAGACTGAAAAGCCACCTGTTTAGCCTGGCATTTCCAGATTTATAAAATTCTTCCTCTGTACCACGATGGTCAGAGCCATGCTTATGCGCTTTGAGTCCCACGGGAGAAAAGCGCTTTACAAATGTTATTTGTTGTTGTTGTTGTACTGTCCCTCATTATCTCATCCCATACATGTCCTCACCACAGCCCCACATCTCGCTCTTTAGTCCATTAGTGACTGGGATGTAAGTCAGCTTAAGACGTCACTGGCCACATGCTTGATGTGGTCACTGACTCACTAAGTAGTGAAAACTATGCAGTGAGTGTTAGCACTATTTTGTGTGATAACTATGTAATGGCTAAAGAGCAGAGATAAGCAAGTCATTTTTTGAATATACATACAAATTTGTTTTCAATCGAGAACAGAGTTTACAGGGTCTAATCCAGGTATAAAGAACTTAATTTGGCATTCTGGAGCCAGTCTGTCCAATCCAGGAGCAGCAGGAAATGGTTAGGAGCCAGCTCCACTGATAATTGGAGAAATATCCTGGCCGTTTGACTACCTTTGTCCAGTCCGCCCTAATAAGATTCTTAAGCCGCTGATTAGCCAGTTGTTTAGTCTGCATTTTCTGAAGCAGATTTGCCCACTGTACACGTGGTGTTCCACATCTGTAAATTCCATTTCCTGTCAAATCTGAGTTTTCATATTGATTGAATTAAGCGCAACTTTATTGTTAATTTTTTAGTATTTATATAGCCCTGATATTGTCCGCAACACTTTAAAGTACATAGTCCTCAGAGGATTTCGCAATCTAATACCTACCATAGTCATAGTTAGTGTGGCACACAAGTACATAACTAGCCAAATATGTGATTCTAATGAGACTTAATAGCCTCAGGTGTGCGGCTGGGAGAGAGGAGGTAAATTACCCAGGTGTCCGGTGCTTCCATGACTCACTACTGCACACTTCCTCCTTCGGCCCATTGCACCCGAGCGTGATACGCATAGAAGCACCGGACATTGGGTAATTAACCCCCTCTCTCCCAGCCACACACCTGAGGCTATTAAGTCTCATTAGAATCACAAATTCGGCTACTTATGTACTTGTGAGCCCATCACTAGTCAGTCTAATGTCTGCAGCACTTTAGAGTACATAGTCTATTGCCCTACCATATTATTATGTGTTTATATAGCACTGACATCTGCAGCATTTTACAGAGTACATAGTCATGTCACTGACTGTCCTCAGAGGAGCTCACAATCTAATCCTACCATAGTCATATATGTATTGTAGTCTAGGGCCAATTTATGGGGAAGCCAACAAAGTTCTCTGTATGTTTTTGAGGTGTAGAAGGAAACCAGAGCGCCCAGAGGAAACCCATGCAGACACGGGGAGAACATACAAACTCCGTTATGATAGTTCTCTGGTGGGGATTCAAAATGGGGTAAACTATTTCAGTGTTCTCCCCAGAAATTTTTTCCAGCCGGGTGGCATGAAAAAGTAGCCGAGTGGGGTGAGATGAGAGAATGCTGGGCCGGCGCTTCTCTGCATAATTCTGCTTACAGCAGAGGGAGGAGAGGAGCCGATGACAGCCGGCTGGAGTTCCTGGCTAAAAGGGCCTGGGGAGAACAGGGCTGTGGAGTCGGAGTTGGAGTCGGGGCAATTTTGGGCACCCGGAGTTGGAGTCGGAGTTTAATAAACTGAGGAGTCGGGTGATTTTTGTACAAAATTCACAGTCCTATTAAATATTAGACTAAGGAGTCGGAGTCGGGACCATTTTGGTTACCTGGAGTTGGAGTCGTGGTTTCATAAACTGAGTCGGAGTTGGAAGATTTTTGTACCGACTCCACAGCCCTGGGGGAGAACACTGTATTTGAGATTGTTCATGTATCATCCGTGGTTAAATCTCTCATGAAGAAAAGACACATGCTGTCTTCATTAGCTATACTCTGAGTGTACAGTGGAGGAAATAATTATTTGACCCCCTCACTGATTTTGTAAGTTTGTCCAATGACAAAGAAATGAAGTCTCAGAACAGTATCATTTCAATGGTAGGTTTATTTTAACAGTGGCAGATAGCACATCAAAAGGAAAATCGAAAAAATAACCTTAAATAAAAGATAGCAACTGATTTGCATTTCATTGAGTGAAATAAGGGTACTTATCCGTTAGCCGGGCGCATCCTCTAGGTGGCGACAAAACTCTACCAGAGTTACATCTTTCCCTACTATCCATGTCGGCCTGGAGGAGGAATAGTAATTAGCGCCACCTGCCGGATGCGCCCGGCTAACGGATAAGTACCGAAATAAGTTTTTGAACCCCTACCAACCATTAAAGGCTCATACACACATCAGACTATAGTCTTTGGAAAATGAAAGATCACAGACCAATCTTACCACCCTTCATGTAGTATGAGAGCCATACTCTACACAGTCTTTTCTATGGAGCTGAACTCCACATCAGAAAAAAATCTTTGCAAGATGCTGCACACACAGATGCTGTACAGACACAAAAGATCAGTATCTGCAAAAGATCTGTTCCTGCCAAAAATCCATTCCTGCAAATTGCAATGATAATCTATGAGATCTGCAGATCATCATACACACATGATTTAACTGACATTCATCTGCAGATCAAGCAATCATCTGCAGATCTGAAAATCCATCCTGGTGGTTCTGATCTGCAGATGAATGTCAGTTAAATCATGTGTGTATGATGATCTGCAGATCTCATAGATTATCATTGCAATTTGCAGGAATGGATTTTTGGCAGGAACAGATCTTTTGCAGATACTGATCTTTTGTGTCTGTACAGAATCTGTGTGTGCAGCATCTTGCAAAGATTTTTTTCTGATGTGGAGTTCAGCTCCATAGAAACGACTGTGTAGAGTATGGCTCTCATACTACATGAAGGGTGGTAAGATTGGTCTGTGATCTTTCATTTTCAAAAGACTATGGTCTGATGTGTGTATGTGGCCTAAGAGTTCTGGCTCCCACAGAGTGGTTAGACACTTCTACTCAATTAGTCACCCTCATTAAGGACACCTGTCTTAACTAGTCACCTGTATAAAAGACACCTGTCCACAGAATCAATCAATCAAGCAGACTCCAAACTCTCCAACATGGGAAAGACCAAAGAGCTGTCCAAGGATGTCAGAGACAAAATTGTAGACCTGCACAAGGCTGGAATGGGCTACAAAACCATTAGCAAGAAGCTGGGAAAGAAGGTGACAACTGCTGGTGCGATTGTTCGAAAATGGAAGGAGCACAAAATGACCATCAATCGACCTTGCTCTGGGGCTCCACGCAAGATCTCACCTCGTGGGGTGTCAATGGTTCTGAGAAAGGTGAAAAAGCATCCTAGAACTACACGGGAGGAGTTAGTGAATGACCTCAAATTAGCAGGGACCACAGTCACCAAGAAAACCATTGGAAACACATTACACCGCAATGGATTAAAATCCTGCAGGGCTCGCAAGGTCCCCCTGCTCAAGAAGGCACATGTGCAGGCCCGTCTGAAGTTTGCCAATGAACACCTGAATGATTCTGTGAGTGACTGGAAGAAGGTGCTGTGGTTTGATGAGACCAAAATAGAGCTCTTTGGCATTAACTCAACTCGCTGTGTTTGGAGGAAGAAAAATGCTGCCTATGACCCCCAAAACACCGTCCCCACCGACAAGCATGGGGGTGGAAACATTTTGCTTTGGGGGTGTTTTTCTGCTAAGGGCACAGGACAACTTAATCGCATTAACGGGAAAATGGACGGAGCCATGTATCGTGAAATACTGAACGACAACCTCCTTCCCTCTGCCAGGAAACTGAAAATGGGTCGTGGATGGGTGTTCCAGCACGACAATGACCCAAAACATACAGCAAAGGCAACAAAGGAGTGGCTCAAGAAGAAGCACATTAAGGTCATGGAGTGGCCTAGTCACTCTCCAGACCTTAATCCAATAGAAAACCTATGGAGGGAGCTCAAGCTCAGAGTTGCACAGAGACAGCCTCGAAACATTAGGGATTTAAAGATGATCTGCAAAGAGGAGTGGACCAACATTCCTCCTAAAATGTGTGCAAACTTGGTCATCAATTACAAGAAACGTTTGACCTCTGTGCTTGCAAACAAGGGTTTTTCCACTAAGTATTAAGTCTTCTATTGTTAGAGGGTTCAAAAACGTATTTCACTCAATGAAATGCAAATCAGTTGCTATCTTTTATTTAAGGTTATTTTTTCGATTTTCCTTTTGATGTGCTATCTGCCACTGTTAAAATAAACCTACCATTGAAATGATACTGTTCTGAGACTTTTCATTTCTTTGTCATTGGACAAACTTACAAAATCAGTGAGGGGTCAAATAATTATTTCCTCCACTGTATGTATACATCAATCACCCAACCTTTTATATATTTAAAGTGGATCTAAATTCAGATATTCCTCTCTGCTCTAAAAGATACACAACCGCATAATAAACTTTAAAGAAAAAAACATTTCTTTGTTACAGCTGATACAAATCCTGCAATAATTCTGCAGTGCTTCTGCTTTCATGGAAGCCGACATATTAACATCCTGTGCTTTCAAATGAACTTATCTGCCATGGCTGCCACAGGGGAGAGATCAAATTACAACTTGTGATATAGACACAGGTGAGGGGGAATTCGACAGACTAAACTCTTTAAAGGACCTGAACTCTGAACGTCCTCTCTGCTCTAAAAGATATGCAACAGCATAATAACCTTAACAAAACATTTGTTACACCTGATACAAATCCTAAACTAAAGCAGCACTGTTTCTACTTCCTGATTCATGGAAGCAGACATATTGTTAACCTCCTGTGCGTTCAAATGGCCTTTATCTGCCATCTGTGCCATAGGCAGTCATGTGACATTGGAAGATATCAGATTACAAGTTGTGATTAGACACAAATGAAGGGGATTAAACAGGATAAACTCTCTAAAGCCATACAGGGTGCATTACTTAGTTTTCCTTCTGTCCAGTGCAAGAGTTCAGGTGTACTTTAAATCCATACAGGGTGTATTTCTCTGTTTCCTTCTCTCCTGTGGGAGAGTTCAGGTCCACTTTAGGCCCCATTCACACTAGAGCGTTTTGCCGCGATTTCGGCAAAATGCTCAAACGCTAGCGCTTTTTAAAAGCATAATGAAACCCTATGGGCCCGTTCTTACTTGGGTGATTTGCGCTAATCGCCGCAAATTGCCCAAAAACGGGCAAAAACGCAAAGGCGTCGCCTGCACCATTTTCAGACGATTTTCCGGCGATTGCGTTTCAGTGCCATAGAAGCACTAAACGCGATTGCGGCAGAATCGCTGCAGTGTCCAGTGATTTTTTTTTTCCACGTGAAATCGCTGAAAAATCACTCCTGCAAAACGCCGGAAAAAATCGCCGTTGTTTTGCGTTTTTAAGTGTGAATGGGGCCTAAAGCATATTTAAATAATCTGAAAACAAGCTAAATAACAAATATGCTCTCATGGTCACACTCCCATCCCGAGTACATACTCTTCTGTACTGGACATGCATGAGTACGGTCTGAGACTGCCCAGTAGAATGATGTCGCTGGTGCAGGGCTTTTTACTCCATGCACCAAGGGGCTTTGTTCTACTGCAGGTAACCAGTACAGAGGAGCTTGCACTCAGATGGGAGCGCTGATGCAAAGGAGAGGGTCCTGTGCAGTAGTGGTGGGCACCAGAAGGATGGGGAAGCCTCTAAACTCTCCAGAAGCTCCCCGTTATTGGGACAAGTATGTAATTTTTAGGCCCCTTTTACACTTACGTGCTACCTCGCCCCTCGTTACGTGTCCTTGCCGCAAGGGCCATTCAAGTCTATGGAGACTTGCACTGTTCACGCGTTGTGCTGGAAGCATCCAAATTGCAGCATTCCCAATGCAATGTCTGCAGCGCTTTGCTGCATCATTATTGTACCGCATGGTTTATGCAGCAATGCAAGTCAATGGGCGACGCAGTAAGGGCTCGCTGACACTAAGGGCGTTTTTGCCCTTCTTTTAAGCCCTAAAAACGCTTGTGCAATGATTCCCTATGAGAGAGTTCACATCTGAGCAGTTGGTTTCCGATCTGCTCAGCAAAGCGGTGCCTGTACCATTTTTGAGGCGACTTTGCCTCAATGGAAGAATAAATACATTGTATTCTTTTCCGGGTCAAAGAGTTCACTTCCCGACTTGCGTCAGGGAGTGAATTTAAAAACCGATCTGGAAAAACGCTTACAAAAGTGCTTTTAACAAAGAACGCAGCGTGCAGTGGAGCGCCGGGAGGCGCTAAAAAAAAAAAAAAAGCAAACAAAAACGCTAAATGTTTGCATTTGTGTTTTTAGATGTGAATGAGCCCACTGTGTAAATGACGGGATTGCAGTGCGCATGCATGGAACAATGAGAATCCTAGTGACATACTTCCTGCGCAGGAGGGAGTACGTCACTAGCCAGGGTGCAGCGCAGGGTTAAGCGCCGCTAGTAATGGGTGAGAAAGGTGCCTCAAGGTTTTTTGGGGTAGTGGTATCCCTCACGGTTTTGCTAACTCAGTATCGCGCTGTGCTGCCTCTCGCAACCAATAGCATCATAAGGACCAGGGCAGGAAACCTGAAGCAAAAATGCAGCAGTGATCTGCGGCAGCCAGTCAGGATCTTAGGTTAAATGAACTGCTGAAACCTGATTGGTGGTTGTGACCACTGCTTTACATTTGTTTTAGGCTACTTTGCATTCTTGATGAAACAACCATCAAGGCTTCACTTTCATTTCTCCAGCAGGAGAGAGAAGGAAATAGGGACAGTGTTTTGTTGACTTCATTGTGAGTCACAGACAAGATCTCCCAGTTGAGTAATCATTTGGTCCACCCACTGTCTCCTTGCATTTCCTGTCTACCTGCTGTCAGTACTGGCTGCCACCTGTTAGATGAGGCCACACCCGCAATTCCTCTTAAATTGCATCCTCCTCTCTCATATACCTCAGTTTTTACATGTCTGTACTGCTGGTTTAACATGGCCCATCAACCGAAGTGTCTGTAACCATCAAAGCAAACCTAAACTGAAAATAAAGTCAAAATAAACATACACAGGTCATACTTGCCTTTTGTGTAGTCTTCTCTTTAATCTCTGTCTACTCTCTCATGTCCTGTTTGTTCACTGTGATCAATGGAATTTTCTGTCCTCCATTTTAAACATTTCTATTTTCTTTTAAATAATACCAGTGGCCTGGCTATCCTGCTGATCCTCTGCATCTAATACTTTTAGCCATAGACCCTGAACAAGCATGCAGCATATCACGTGTTTCTGACAAGATTAGCTGCATTCTTGTTTCTGGTATTATTTAGACACTGCTGCATCCAAATAGATCAGCAAGATAGTCAGGCAACTGGTGTAGTTTAAAAGGAAATTACTGGCGGCCCCCGTATCCCTCTCACTTCAGTTGTCCTGTAATTTTAAGTCCTATGGGAATCCACTGCTGCTCTTTATATTTATTCACTTTCCATACAAAGTAATGATGACCTGTTAAGCATCTTTACCCTTCTCTACTGTCAGTAATGTTTGTCACAGGCACACAGAAGATATATATTTTCCTGTGTTTTATATTCTTGAGCTAATGAAAATTCTGGGTTGGCACCTGATTGAAAGGGTGCTAATTTCAGCATTTGTAGATGGGAAAAGTTGACTATTAAGCAGGGCTGTAGAGTCATTACAAAAATCCTCCGACTTTATGAAACCTGCAACTCTATGTACCCAAACATTGCTCTGACTCCACAGCCCTGCTATCAAGTCAAGTGTCATCTCTGCAACCAGGAAGAGCTTTGGTAAGACAGGTGACCCACTCCTCTTAATGCTTACTCTGGCCAAACGCATGCATGCGCCATCTAGTGTCTATGGTAGAGGAACTGGCCACGATTATGCAGTGGTGACTGAATCGTATGTTATGGATGCCAGGGAGGGGAGGAGGCTGTACATGCTTCATCTCTACAGAAGAGGGCAGCAGGAGCGGCAAGATTAACAGGACAGTGTTGAACTAGTCAGCTCTAGCCCTGCTGTAGGTTTTATGTGCTGCTTGATAGGGAAAAACTTTTAGAAAAAAAATAAATGAAGCTCGAACATAACAGAGAGAAATAGTATGAAACGTTTCTGAATGCACAATATCAGCACATTGTATGAATCTATTTTATTTGTTTATCTGAGCTTCCACTGTTTTTTTTTTTTTTTTTTTTTTGTGTGCAGTTAGCTTTGGCGAGCTTCTATGAAGATGGCGGAGACGATGACATAGTGACCCTGCCACAGCCTCTGCCGGGCTCTACGTCCCGTGGCTCTGGGCCCAGGTGAGACATTTTGTCATCCAGGAAATGTAAACTTGGTGTGGCTACGCTGTTCCTCACAAATTACTGCCTTAGGTCTGTTCACACCAAAAAGTGTGCTATCTGCTCTACCCAATCTCTTCCCTGCTGTTGCCTGCACTTCACATAAGCAAACCTGTAAGATGGCAAATTTTTTTACATTAAATACATCCCTAAGTAGAGGTAAGCAGCTGGGTGGTCCTCGGGCTCCCCGATCTATCCACAAGCCCACTGTTGCCATGCACGGACCCTCTGAACATATCTGACGAGCTTGTTCTCGCGTATGCACAGTACGGCCCCATGCACGGTGAGGGGAGCGCGGAGGCAAACCTGCCAGCGATGGTGAGGTTGAGGAGAAGAAAGGAAGACTCCAGACCATCCAGAAGCTTCCCTTCCCTCTACTATGAGGAGAGTATTATTATTTAGAATTCATATAACACCAACATCTTGTATGTATCATAGTCTAGGACAGCGCTGGGGGAACTATGGCCCATGTGCTCTGTATATTTCTCTTTCTCCCTCCCTCCCTGCAGAGTCGCGAGCGTGGGTTAAAACTCACCTGCTCGCAGATTCCAGCATTGCGTCTCCATGGCAACAGGGCGTCAAATGACACACTGTCGGGACGTGGCAGCATATTGTACACCAGCTACCAGTGTGTGATATGCTAGCGTGTTACGTTGGCATGGAAACTCAGGAAACGGCGAGTAGGCGAGTTTTATCCCCTGCTAATAACCCACTCGCAACTCTGCAGGTAGGGAGGAGGCTAGTATTGCTGCCCGGGCCGCACAGAGTTGCCCAGGTCTGGTCTAGGGTCACTTTTTAAAGGACTTCCGAGGCCAAAATCTGCCCCCAAAACGTAAAATAAGTTAACTACCTGCATGACTTTGTAAGGCAAAGGACGCCATCCGCGTCGTTCCGCCTGGTCCTCTCTGCTCAATAGCCCCCCGAAAGGCTGCGACCCCACGGTCCGGGTCGGTATCTGCATCCTGCATAAAGATGGCCGCAGGAGCTGGCTGCGCAGTCCGCATAGCCGCTGCTGCGGCTGCGCAGCTCTAGGCCCAACCCTCCGATCCACGCTGCCTGTTACGTGGATCGGGGGTTGACCCTAGAGCTGCGCAGCCGCAGTAGCGGCTATGCGGACTGCGCAGCCGTGGCCAGTTCCGGCGGCCATCTTTATGCAGGCTGCAGATACCGACCCGGACCGTGGGGTCGCAGCCTTTCGGGGGGCTATTGAACAGAGGGGACCAGGCGGAACGGCGCGGACGGCGTGCTCCGTGCCTTAGAAAGTCATGCAGGTAGTTAACTTTTTTTTACGTTTTGGGGGAAGATTTTGGCCTCGAAGTCCTTTTTAAAGAGAATCTGTATTCTAAAATTCTTACAATAAAAAGCATACCATACTCCCTGCTGCAATCCTGGCTTGTAATTGCCAGCTTTAGGCAGTGTTTACAAACCAAAGACGTGGTTGTTACCAGAATGTGATAGGCTCAGAGGAGCTCAGTCTGTGACTCACACAGAGCCTGCAGGGGGCGTGGAGAGGGTGTGAATAGCTTATATCCTATCACAAGCAGAGCTGCACATTCCAGCCTGAGTGCCTGAGCCAGACAAAGCCGTCAGAGGAAAGATTAGATTATATAACAGAGATAATACAGCCACTGTGCAACTAGGAAAGTCTGCAGTAAGACATACCACATTAGAACAGGTATAGGAACTTATAGGATAGAGAAATAAGGCTGAAATTTTTTTTACAGTCTCTTGAAGGGGAAGCCAATTAACTTATCTGTATGCTTTTTGGGATGTGAGCGGAAACCTGAGTGCCCGGGTGGGGCGGAACGATTTCAGGAAAAGATTGAATTGCCATTTTTCTGTCAAATTGCAATTTCGATTCATGCTTTTCTTCAAATCTTCTGTACACACAATAGTTTTTCACCCAAGGTAGCCAGGTATAGGTGCCCCCTGTATAGGTTAGCCAGGCATGGGTGCCCCCTGTATAGGTTAGCCAGGCATGGGTGCCCCCTGTATAGGTTAGCCAGGCATGGGTGCCCCCTGTATAGGTTAGCCAGGCATGGGTGCCCCCTGTATAGGTTAGCCAGGCATGGGTGCCCCCTGTATAGGTTAGCCAGGCATGGGTGCCCCCTGTATAGGTTAGCCAGGCATGGGTGCCCCCTGTATAGGTTAGCCAGGCATGGGTGCCCCCTGTATAGGGTAGCCAGGCATGGGTGCCCCCTGTATAGGTTAGCCAGGCATGGGTGCCCCCTGTATAGGGTAGCCAGGCATGGGTGCCCCCTGTATAGGGTAGCCAGGCATGGGTGCCCCCTGTATAGGGTAGCCAGGCATGGGTGCCCCCTGTATAGGGTAGCCAGGCATGGGTGCCCCCTGTATAGGGTAGCCAGGCATGGGTGCCCCCTGTATAGGGTAGCCAGGCATGGGTGCCCCCTGTATAGGGTAGCCAGGCATGGGTGCCCCCTGTATAGGGTAGCCAGGCATGGGTGCCCCCTGTATAGGGTAGCCAGGCATGGGTGCCCCCTGTATAGGGTAGCCAGGCATGGGTGCCCCCTGTATAGGGTAGCCAGGCATGGGCGCCCCCTGTATAGGGTAGCCAGGCATGGGCGCCCCCTGTATAGGGTAGCCAGGCATGGGCGCCCCCTGTATAGGGTAGCCAGGCATGGGCGCCCCCTGTATAGGGTAGCCAGGCATGGGCGCCCCCTGTATAGGGTAGCCAGGCATGGGCGCCCCCTGTATAGGGTAGCCAGGCATGGGCGCCCCCTGTATAGGGTAGCCAGGCATGGGCGCCCCCTGTATAGGGTAGCCAGGCATGGGCGCCCCCTGTATAGGGTAGCCAGGCATGGGTGCCCCCAGTATAGGTTAGCCAGGCATGGGTGCCCCCTGTATAGGTTAGCCAGGCATGGGTGCCCCCTGTATAGGTTAGCCAGGCATGGGTGCCCCCTGTATAGGTTAGCCAGGCATGGGTGCCCCCTGTATAGGTTAGCCAGGCATGGGTGCCCCCTGTATAGGTTAGCCAGGCATGGGTGCCCCCTGTATAGGTTAGCCAGGCATGGGTGCCCCCTGTATAGGTTAGCCAGGCATGGGTGCCCCCTGTATAGGTTAGCCAGGCATGGGTGCCCCCTGTATAGGTTAGCCAGGCATGGGTGCCCCCTGTATAGGTTAGCCAGGCATGGGTGCCCCCTGTATAGGTTAGCCAGGCATGGGTGCCCCCTGTATAGGTTAGCCAGGCATGGGTGCCCCCAGTGTAGGTTAGCCAGGTCCCCCGGTAAAGGCAGCCTATTTTGGCCCCGCCGCGGCCACCCATGGCTTGTGTAACTGTCAGGGCTGTGGAGTTGGAGTCAAGGATTCGGAGTCGGATGACTTTTGTACCAAATCTACAGCCCTGGTAAGTATTAGACAAAGGAGTCAGCGCTATTTTGGGTACCTGGAGTTGGAGTCGGTGGTTTCATAAACTGAGGAGTCGGAGTTAGGTGATTCTTGTACCAACTCCACAGCCCTGGTAACTGTTGTGCGGATGGTGGTGGGGTTAGTTGGCAGCTAGGCAGGGAAGGGAGGCAAGAATACATAAATTACCTATTTAGCCGGCATCGTAGTTTACATGATTCCAATCCTGCCTGGTGGATGGCAGCGGCGCTTTCCCCAAAGTGACGCTGCAGTTCACCACTGCAGTTCACCGGGCGCAAAGGGAACCATGGAAACCGAAACCATGTTGCGGGCGAAATAGGTAACCTATGTATTCTTCCTCCTCTGCCTGCTGAGCTGCTGACTCGCCGCCAACCCCCCCCCCCCCCCACACACACACACACACACACACACCACCACCACCACCTGCACAACACCGTTATACAAGCAGCGTGCGGCCGTGGCAGGGCAAACTGAATATATTGTAGCGTTGCCCACTGCTCCTCAAAAAATGTAGCTTTGACGATCATGTGATCATCTTATCCAAAATCGCGATTTCGGTCTAAAAATTATAAATCGTTCAGCCCTGTGCCCAAGGTAAACTCAGACACAGGAAGAACATAAACTCCATGCAGATATCGCTTTGGCTGGAACACGAACCCAGGGACCTAGTGCTGCAAGGCAAGAGTGCTGACCACTATGCCACCGTGCTGCCTGTGAGTATTAAACTTACAAATTGACCTCTGAATCTTCCTGCTGTGATAATGCATGGTAGTGGGGATTCACATGTGATCTGTGAAAAACTCTGCAGATGCAATTTTTTTTTTCCTGCACGCAAATCGGAAGAAGGCTGTCATTTTGGATCCAAATTTGCATGCAGGAAAACAGCGAATTGCGCCACATAGGAACAGGTCTCACTAGATAACGTATCCAAAAAAAAAAAAATCTGAGTCAAAATTTGCTTGCTCATAAAACTAACGAGGACTATGGCAGCAGAAAACGACTGATCTGGGAAATGTCAGATTTTTGTATATGAAAGAGCAGGCAAACTAAAGATGTTTTGTTTGTTTTTTCTTGGTTTTGTGTTCAAAAGCATTTCATGTACTGCAATTCAACTGCCAAAATAGTAAGACTTAACTGCCAATCAGGAATTACTTTTGAAAAGAAAGTAAACTCTGAGAATCCCCCATGAGGAGATGGACTATTCCAAAACCTGTCCGTTCATACAGATTTGAACTGCTTACATTTTTCGCTTGAGTGGTCCTTTTAAAAAGTCCTGCATGCATTATTTTCCACGTTGCACATTGCGTTGCCATTCATTTGATCCCTGGCCTTTGTCCATTCTGCACCAGCAGCAAACATGGCTGCAACAGACAGTTAATCTTTGAATGTAGGCGCCAGATTAGAATGGAAATAGTTAAGAGGAGTTTAATGAGGGAGGTAGTGGTGGACTTGCCTCCCCCAGTAGACTAAATCAGTACCTGGTACAAAAATTCTTTAATCGTAAACTCCAAAAATGCAACGTGTTTCATGGGCATTCATTCGCCCACTTCATCAGGCTATAACAGGAGTAACTGTTCTGTGATTCTCAGCCAACAAAAGTGCCTCTAGGGGGAGCTCTCGATTTGTATCTGTTTTTTAAATGGTGGCAACAAAGGCAGGGGTGCTGTGTATACATGCAATGTCTTATATGAATTACGCCTTTTTTACATTATGTAATAAGGCACAGCAGCTCATGTCTGTAAGGTAACTCATTCTGCTTTTGCTTGCAGTGACCACAGAGTGACGTCCTTCCGGGATCTGGTGCATGCGCAGGAAGAGGAAGAGGAGGAGGAAGAAGGTCAAAGGTCAGACTTTCAAAGTGTATTTGCTGTCATAGAAATACAGTGGTTTGCTAAAGTATTCGGCCCCCTTGAAGTTTTCCACATTTTGTCATTACTGCCACAAACATGAATCAATTTTATTGGAATTTCACTGTAGAGCAGTACAGCTTTTCATGTATTCAGGGTAAAATCTAAGGTGGTTGTCTGAAAACTGCTGATGTAGACCTCTTGTTTATCTGATAAAAGCTACCCTGACCCAAGGTAGAGGTATGATCATGCTGGATCCACATAACTCTGTGCGATGTCCGTTCCTATTCTTGTCCCGCCTGGTCCCCGTAATCACTACTTGAAACATTTGGCTTAAAGCGGAACTGAATACTGTAATTTCACTTACCTGGTACTCCTGCCAGCCCCTTGCAGCCTTCCTGTCCCGCATCAGTCTTCCACAATTCTCCTTTCTCCCGCCGCCAGCTAGTTTCGTTGCTGTCGACTTGTAAGACGATGGCAACTGCACCTGCGTGCCCCGAGCCACACATCTTCCTTCGTGTTCCAGCCCGCAATAGCTTCCTGTGCTAATAGTGCAGGCGGGAACACAAAGCTACGTGGGGCATGCAGGCGCAATCGCTGCGTCAACAGTAGTGAAAGCAGCTGGTGGTGGATCGTGGAGGACCGGCGTGGGACAGGAAGGCTGCAAGGGACTGACAGAAGCCCCAGTTAAGTGAAACACTTCACTGAGGGGGGCAGGAGAGAGGTGGAGATACGCACGGATTGTTGTGCATGGAGGCAGAGCTGCGGCTGAAAGCTCTGCCTCCCGGAGCAGCAAAATCCATGACCAAGAAAGTCGTGGATTTTGCCGGGGGGGGGGGGGGGTTAGGGGTGGTTTTAGGAGGGACAATTAGGGTAAAGAGGTGTTTAAAGTAAAAACCTCCTTTTTAGGAGACTTCAGAATCTCTTTAAGAGCAGTGATTGCTGTGATTGGCTCACAGTAATCACGGGGACAGGCGCTAATATAATTGGCCGGTATCATAGGCCATAACCGATACACAGAAGTTCTGCTGTCAGCGTGCCAGCAGTGTGCGGCAGGAATGATTGAAATCTACGCCCTGGCAGGAATAAAAGGACATAAACACGGCCTAGATTTCAATCAAGGTCTGGAGGAGGTTAAAGTAAACATGTAAATTTTAAGAGAAAAGTTCCTCCAAAGGCTTCCCTCGTCCTCCTCCAGACCACCAATCTTCCATGCTCCTGAGAAGGCCATAGGTCGCCATGCTTGTTCACGGACGGGAGCGCAGCCGCACTCACTCTGCGGCCAGGCCTTTGTCGGGGGGTCCGGGGGGGGGGTCACAGTGCTGGATCATTGGAGGCAAGGGAGGTGGAGAAAGTCTCAGGATTATCCTACTGAGGTAAGCGACTATTTGGGGCACAGTTTTTGCCCTGCAGGTTCAATTTACCCGTTAAAACTTACCTGAACTCAGAACTTCCTCTGTGCTCTAAAACATAAGCAACAGCATAATAACCTTTAAAGAAACACATTTCTTTGTGGCAGCTGATATAAATCCTGCAATAATTCTGCATTGTCTACATCCTGCTTTCATGGAAGCAGATATAGGGTTAACCTCCTGTGTTTACAAATTAGCTGCTCTGCCAACGCAGTCGGCTGGTACAGCTGAGAGATCAAATTACACTTATGATTACTTACAGATAAAGGGGGAGTTAGACAGGCTAATCTCTCAATACATACAGGGTGCATTTCTCTGTTTTCCTTATGTCCTGAGTAAGAGTTCAGGTCCACTTTAAGAAAAATAACCTCTGACGAGACCTGAAAATGCCACAGTAATCCGTTGACTTTTGTGATGCTTTCATCCTAGGGTATTAGGTTCTTCTACGTAATGAGGTACCACGCAGGTATGTGCTTGTCCCATTGGATACCTCAGGTATAATAGCCCTTTTACAGATAGTCCATTGCATTGTGGCGTGAAAGACAATATGATCGCACCGTGAAGCAATGATATTCCTATGTGGCTCTCACATGCCGCAACCAGGTAATGCTTATGTTGAGGCATACTGTACGTTCATTGGACTTTGTTGTTGCAAAAGTACCACGCACTGCATATTTTTGGCTTGGTTGTGATGTACTTACACTTGCTGGGCAGGAAGTACGTTACTGGGATTCCCGTTGGTCCGCGCATGCACGCTGTGGCTCACAGCGATCTTTGATTTACACCACAGTGGCTTGCAAAAGTATTCGCCCCCCTTGACGGTTTCCACATTTTGACACATTACTGCCACAAACATGAATCGATTTTATTGGCATTCCACGTGATGACCAATACAAAGTGGTGTACACGTGAGAAGTGGAACAAAAATCATACATGATTCCAAACATTTTTTACAAATCAATAACTGCAAAGTGAGGTGTGCGTAATTATTCGGCCCCCTTTGGTCTGAGTGCAGTCAGTTGCCCTTAGACATTGCCTGATGAGTGCTAATGACTAAATAGAGTGCACCTGTGTGTAATCTAATATCATTACAAATACAGCTGCTCTGTGATGGCCTCAGAGGTTGTGTAAGGCCCAGTGCACACCGAGCGGTTTTTGGAGCGATCCGCCGGCCGCATCCGCCTCTAAAAACGCTTGTCTAATGAATTGCAATGGGATGGTGCACACCGACGGTTTGCGGTTTTTGCCAAGCCGCAAACCCGCCTCCTGCTGCGCGTTTGCGGCTTTCGGAAGCGTTTCGTCCTCAATGTAAAGTATAGGAAAAACGCAAACCGCTCTGAAAAACGCTAGTTCAGAGCGGTTTGCCAGGCATTTTTGTTACAGTAGCTGTTCAGTAACAGCTTTTACTGTAACAATATGTGTAATCTGCTACACAAAAACGCACGCAAAACCGCTAGGTATGTTTAGAAAACCTCTCTAAACATACCTAGAATCGCTCTGAAATCAGCTCCCAAAACCGCTAGCGTATTGCGGATCTGCTAGCGGTTTTGGTGTGCACTGGGCCTAAGAGAATACTGGGAGCAACAACACCATGAAGTCCAAAGAACACACCAGACAGGTCAGGGATAAAGTTATTGAGCAATTTAAAGCAAGCTTAGGCTACAAAAAGATTTCCAAAGCCTTGAACATCCCACGGAGCACTGTTCAAGCTATCATTCAGAAGTGGAAGCAGTATGGCACAACTGTAAACCTACCAAGACAAGGCCGTCCACCTAAACTCATAGGCCAATCAAGGAGCGCGCTGATCAGAAATGCAGTCAAGAGGCCCATTGTGAATCTGGACAAGCTGCAGAGATCTACAGCTCAGGTGGGGGAATCGGTCCCGTATGCAAACATGTGGAAGAAGGTGCTCTGGTCAGATGAGACCAAAGTGGAACTTTTTGGCCAAAATGCAAAACGCTATGTGTGGCGGAAAAATAAGACTGCACATCACTCAGAATGCACCATCTCCACTGTCAAATATGGTGGTGGCAGCATCATGCTCTGGGGGTGCTTCTCTTCAGCAGGGACATGGAAGCTGGTCAGTTGATGGGAAGATGGATGGAGCCAAATACAGGGCAATCTTGGAAGAAAACCTTTTGGAGACTGCAAAAGACTTGAGACTGGGGCGGAAATTCACCTTCCAGCAGGACTACGACCTTAAACATAAAGCCAGGGCAAATGGAATGGTTTAAAACAACACATATCCATGTGTTAGAATGGCCAAGTCAATGTCCAGATCTAAATACAATCGAGAATCTTTGGCAAGATCTAAAAACTGCTGTTCACAAACACTGTCCATCTAATCTGGCTGAGCTGGAGCTGTTTTGCAAAGAATGGGCAAGGATTTCAGTCTCTAGATGTGCAAAGCTGGTAGAGACATACCCTAAAAGACTGGCAGCTGTAATTGCAGCAAAAGGTGGTTCTACAAAGTATTGACTCAGTGGGCTGAATAATTACACACACCCCACTTTGCAGTTATTTATTTGTAAAAAAATGTTTGGAATAATGTATGATTTTCGTTCCACTTCTCCTGTGTACACCACTTTGTATTGGTCTTTCATGTGGAATTCCAATAAAATTGATGCATGTTTGTGGCAGTAATGTGACAAAATGTGGAAAACTTCAAGGGGGCCGAATACTTTTGCAAGCCACTGTATTTGTGTGTCGCCCTTAAACTTGCATTACCCCAAGCATCGTGCGTTAAGCATGGCTTGCGGTAACATGCTTTTGCCCTTGTGTCGGCTCAGATACCTTCGGTGCACCACAATAAGTGAGAGAGACTGGCGCAGCCCTGGCCACGTGCATCCTCGATCACCCTCCCGTCGCTGGGAGCGTCCTACGCAGGCGCAGTACTCAGAAATCTAGTACTGTGACGGGAGTGTGATTGAGGACGTGCACAGCCAGGGGGCACACATGTGCAATGGCCATCATCTGGCCAGTCGGTGAAAACCGAAACTTAGCCTTTGCGAAGGATCGGTGAGTGACGGCGCAGGTGGCTGGTAGAAGCCCCATTTGAGTGAAAATCTTTTTTGGATTTAGGGTCCCTTTTAATCCTGCCTAGCGAGTGAGTCAGTCTGGTATTCTCCAGAGCGTGCGGCTCGGATTCTCTGCGCGGGGCGTGTCGGGGAGGAAGAATAGCCTTTTGTGTTCGAGGAAAGGTTTTTGTTACAGGCTGAATTGTGTGGCTGGTAGGACAGCAATAAAGAACAGTGCCTGGAATTACCTCTGTTATCCTGATACAGAGACAAGGCATGTGTAACAGATCAGGGCACGCCGATTGTTGATCTTTCCCAGGGAGAGGACAGTTCATAATAACCTGCTGGGTAGACACTTTACAATGATTCCTGAATGAGGTTCATAACCTTTAGGGCCTATTTACACTCACTGCCATTCCCCCCAGACGATTTCAGATGCACAATTGCAGCTTTATTGAGATCAATAGGCTGCATGTGGGGGGAAAAAGACACATGCTGCAGTTTTCCGCTGCGCGCATCTGAATCATAGAGAAATGTGTGTATTTAGAGAGTTTAGCCTGTCTAATTCCAACTCATATGTATGACTAACAAGTTTCATTTGATCTCTCAGCTGTGTCAGCTGGCTGCCACAGCAGAGCAGCTAATTTGTAAACACAGGGTGTTAATCCTATGTCTGCTTCCAGGAAAGCAGGAAATGGATGCACTGCAGATTTATTTCAGGATTTGTATTAGCTGTAACAAATGTTTTTCTTTAACCACTTCAAGATTCTGCGTACGCATAAGTTCGCCCCTGGATCCTGAAGCGGTTTCCATGGAAACGGCCACTCGTATGAGCGGCCGTTCCATGTCAGTTCACGGAGGGTGTCTCCGTGAACACCCTGCGAGCCTCGCAGGGTAAATGTAAACACACGGGGAAGATCTTCCCCGCTGTTTACATACATACGGTGCTGCTGCGCAACAGCGCCGTAGAGGAGATCGGCGATCCCCGGCCTCTTATTGGCCGGGGATCGCCGGCATCTGATAGGCTGAAGGCTGAAGGATTTACGTCCTGCGCAGCCCATAATGAAGAGGGGAGGGAGGGAAGGAGGCAGAGGGAGGAATAGCGCTGCGGAGTGGGGCTTTGAGGAGCCCCCCCCGCTAGGCACAGCAGCGCGGCGGCGATCGGACCCCCCCAGCAGGACATCCCCCTAGTAGGGAAAAAGGGGGGGGGGGGGAAGTCTGTTCGCCCTGCCTGCTATCTGATCTGTGCTGTGGGCTGAAGAGCCCCCGCAGCACAGATCAGCCAAACCACCCGAAACCCGGAAGTGGTTAAATATTATGCTGTTCTCTTTTACAGCAGAGAGGAAGATCTGAGTTCAGGTCCGCTTTTAAGTTTGTTAGGGAGGCCTTTAACTCCATATGTAAGTTTGTACAAAGTTAAGTTCAGTTTAACCAGAGTTTTCCATTCTTCAAACAGGACGTTTTATGTAACATAGTGAAACAGTAGTATAATAAATAATTTTGCTTTATAGATGGCTTATTCATATACACACAGGATTGTCCTGTTTTTGGCATAACTCAAGCTCTTTCTATGGCAGATTTTACGCGGGGGGATCAGAGAGGAGCGGCCAGCAGATTGTGGGACCGCCCAGGAAGAAGAGCCCCAATGAGCTGGTGGAAGACCTCTTTAAAGGTGCCAAGGAGCATGGCGCTGTTGCTGTCGACAGGACTTCTAAGAGTCCGGGGGAAACCAGCCGATCGGTGAGTCGTGAGCAAATATTGTTCTTTTGCTTTGCCAATTTTTTGGGGGAACTTCATATGTTCTTGTAAAGTTTAGTTTTTGTGGAAGCGTGTTTAAGTCAATGTGATGCAAGAAAATAAGTTCTCACATATATGATTTGGTGGGAATAGAGTTTAAAGTTTTTCACAAAATCTTTCAAATCCAAAGAGGAAAAAAATATTGAAGCTGCCATTTTCTATAATTTCAAAAACTCCAGCTGTCGTGCATGCTTGTGATTGAGTCACATGACTAAAACCAGCAGAGTGGAGACACATGATTTGCATTCTTGTTGTGGACCAGTGACTGATCCTAACAGTCATGCAAGTAGGGCGGTGTTCCCCAACCCTGTCCTCAAGGCCCACTAACAGTGCATGTTTTGTGGAAATCCACAGAGGTAGTAATCAGCTCTGCTGAGACTCTAATTACCCCACCTGTGCATGTTTATGGTTTTCTGCAAAACATGTACTGTTGGTGGGCCTTCAGGATAGGGTTGGGGGAACTCTGAATTAGGGTTTTCAAAAAGGAGTGTGCTAGAGCCACGGACAGTTGTCTAAATTTACAGCATGTGATGACATTGGTCATGAACCAACTTAAGTGAGAAGACTACGGAGGCTGCCATATTTATTTCCTTTTAAACAAAACTAGTTGCCTGACAGCCCTGCTGACCTATTTGGCTTCAGTAGTGTCTGAAGTACACCAGAAACAAGGATGCAGCTAATCTTGTCAGATCTGACAATAATGTCAGACACACCTGATCTGCTGCATGCTTGTTCAGGGTCTATGGCTAAGAGTATTATAGGCAGAGGATCAGCAGGATAGCCAGGCAACTGGTATTGTTTAAATGGAAATAAATATGGCAGCCTCCATCTACCTGTTGTTACAGTTGTCCTTTAAAGGAAGCCTAAACTGAGAAAGATATGGATTTTTCCTTTTAACCCTCCTGGCGGTCTATTAAAAACAGGCAGGGGCAGCGCAGCAGTTTTTTTTTTTTTTGTTCAATCATGTAGCGAGGGCTCGCTACATGATAGCCGCTATGCAGCTGCATCCCCCCACTGACTTCGATCGCCTCCGGCGATCTGCAATCAGGAAATCCCGTTCAAAGAACGGGATTTCCTGGAGGGCTTCCCCCGTCACCATGGCGATGGGCGGGATGACGTCATCATTAGTCCCGATCCACCCCTCAGTGCTGCCTGGCGCTGATAGGCCAGGCTGCACAAGGGGTCTGGGGGGTCGGCACGGCGAATCGGCGCGGAGCGGCGGCGATCGGCGTTCACACGCAGCTAGTAAAGTGCTAGCTGCGTGTAGCCCAAAAAAAAAAATTATACAAATCGGCCCAGCAGGGCCTGAGAAATCCTCCTGTGCGGGGTTACTGCTAGGAAGGTTAAAATAATACCAGTTGCCTGGCTCTCCTGCTAATCCTGTGTCTCTAATACTTTCTGCCACAGCCCCTGAACGAGCATGCAGATCAGGGGCTCTGACTGAAGTCAGACTGGATTAGCTGCATGCTTTTTTCAGGTGTGTGATTAAGCCATTACTGCAGCCAAATAGATCAGCAGGACTGCCAAGCAACTGGTATTGTTTAACAGGAAACATCCATATCCCTCTCAGTGTAGGTCCCCTTAAAAGCCACTTCATCATGTCAGTGACTGGGAAGTTTGTTTCCTGTAGTTTAAAGTTTACTAAAGTGACATGAGATAAACGTATACACATATAGTACTAACCCTACTAAGAAATTATCAGAAGTCCCTTTCTGTTTTCCAGTCTAGCAAGAGTTAAAGGAAACAAATAACCACCCAGGGAAAAAATTTACATACTTGCCTAATAGCAAAGGCCTTCCCGGTCCTCTGTCTCCTCGTTCCCCCACATGTGAGTCACACTTGCTTTTCTTTGGAAGTACGTTAACCCTCCTGGCAATCTATTAGAATCCGCCAGGGGGCAGCGCAGCACTGTTATTAAAAAAAATAAAAAAATGTAAATCATGTAGCGAGCCTACATGATAGGCTCGCTACATGCGTCGTGACGTCTGAGGGAGTCCCGATCCACCCCTCAGCGCTGCCAGGCACTGATTGGCCAGGCAGCCCTCGGGGTCTGGAACGTTACAGTCAGACGCTGGAACAGGAGGCCCGGCGGTGGAATGAGGGTGCAAAGAGAGGGCCGGGAAAGCTTTAAGGGATCCAGAGCCTTCCTTCTTCTTAGGTGAGTGTTACTTTTTTCTTCCCTGGGTTGTTACAGGTATCCTTTAACCAGTTGAGGACCACAGGCTTACACCCCCCTAGTGACCAGGCTATTTTTTACAATTCAGCACACTGCAGCTTTAACAGCTTGCTGCAGGGCCATACAACTTGGCACACAAATAAATTTTGCCTCCTTTTGTTGCCACCAACAGAGCTATCGCAGCTGTTAAGTTTTGTTCATTTAACTATATCTTTTATATTTCTTTTTACTTTTAAATTATTCCTCCCGCCGACAGCCAATCACAGCGATCACCTCTCATAGGCATTAGCCTATCAGAGTGATCGCTTTCTCGGAGACTCCAGGGGACAGCCAAGTGGCAGGGCTGTCCCCATTGCAGCGCTGCGGTAAACTGCCGCTTCTCCCCCCTAACAACCTGCCAGCAACTATCGCCGCTGGCAGGTAGTTTATGGAACGGAGCTCCCTCACTCAAATGGGGATGTGCGCACATTTGCGCTAATCTGCAGCTACAGGACTTAACGTAAATCGTTAGGCGGTCGGTTTGGGGTTTAAAAAAACGTATCTATGCAAAAGAGCTTGTAGACACCTTGTCAAATTCAGACTTGTTTCCCGAACAGTGAATAGAAGCCTAAACAGCTGAGTGAGAGGAGGATTCTAATGAGGTTAAACTGCAGGAAAGTTGATCATTACTTCGGTATCATTTTAAGAAAGAAAGAAAAAAGCAGTGTTGATTCTAAACAGCAGCAGTGTTGGATGCAATCTTAAAACTTAACGTTATACAACTGAAAATAAAAATGACTTTCTTCTATACTACTAATGTTCTATTTATTATCCATACTACCCATACAATTCATTATCTTAAGTTTATTTTCACTTCAGGTGCACTTTGAAGGCAACATTCAAAAGGGTGCCAGCAGTGGTTCCTTACATATTCAACATTTGGTCAGTTGTAAACTTTTTCTAGCTTTTGGTTTTTTTTTGAGGGTGTGGGAAAATAATTTTAGATCTTTTATGATTATTAAAGTGGAACTAAACTCAGACCTTCCCCTCTGCTGTAAAATATTAGCCACAGCATGGTGACCTTTATGGGGGGAAAATTCAGTACAATTCATGGAAATCCTAAAAGAAAACTGTAGTTTTACTTGGATTCACTTCTGCAGAAGGCACTGAAAGAGTTAAGCATCAGTGTTTACTCTATGGAGAGCTGCCTAGGCAAAGCTCTCCTGCAGTCTATTCACAGTTGATAAGAACTCATTAGATAGGTCCATCTGCATCAACAAACACACAGAAGTGAATTTCTTTAGTAACTAAATGTGAATAAAGACTTTTCATTGTGTGCTGTGCAAGAGTTCGGGTCTGCTTATACCAGAGTATTTTTACCATTATGTTCAGTTCAGGTTACTTCAGCCTCATTACATCACTAGTATCATGCTGTGTAGAGTAATGTTATGACTAGATGTGAAATGATCAGTCTTAAAGTCCGGCCTAAGGCAGGGATCACATTTTAGTCTGGGGAAAAGTTGGCCATACAAGAGTCACTATTTCTTTTTTTTTTGGGGGGGGGGGGGGGGGGGGGGCAATTTCAAGCAGAGAAATCCAATTGATTGATTTTTTTTTCCGCTTCATCAATAATTTTAAAAATCAAACAGATATACCTTACATGTGTGATCAATTTTTTTTCCAAATCATTCTATTTCTGTATTTTTAAATTTCTGTATCTGATTTTGCCTACACGTCCAATAGGATATTTATTTAGTTTTTTGCTTTATTTTTTCTTTCTATACATCATTATTTTTACTGAAAAAAATGGAAAATAGAATTGGCTGAATTTCGTAGGGATTTCGGTGCCAGGACCCACTAGCCTTTGCAGTTTGTGCATCATTTTACCAAGCGATTTCCTAGCAATTTTAAAGGATTGCACAGTGTTTCCACATTCCTTCGATCGCTCACAAAAGGCTACAGGCAGCACGTTTGGGATTTAACTTGCTGCAGTGGAATCGCCCTCATAGGGTTCCACTCTCCTGTCGCTTTGCCGATGGCTCAGGAATCGCTGCTTGTGGGCCCCAGCCCTGATAGGGATCTGAGGTAAAAAAAAATGTAAAAAAGTGTTGACCAGTTGAGATAAAAATGATTCAAAATTATAAAAAGGTGGAAATGGAACTGACTGCTTTAATAAAATCACGAAATTGTGAACGGGCGGAAAGCAGAGATGGTCAGTGTGATGCGGATGGTCAGATTGTATGCAAATGTCATGCAAATTGTATGCGGCTTGTAATTGGGCCAATCAAATTAACTTCCTGTTGATTTTGGTTGGCCCAATTGCATGCTGCTTAAAAATTGCATGAAATGTGCTAGCCTCTCACTGACCTTGTGTAGTGGCATGAGACGTTAAAAGGTCTGCACACATGCTGAATTGATGTTGTCCAACGGAGATCAGGATCCGATTCCTCAGGAGACCTCACTGGGCTGAGGCTGTACAGACAGGAAGTTTGCTGTGCAGCTGCCGACGTGTTCTGTTGCTATGCGGTAGGCCGAGGGCTGGCAGAACTGCATGTACGTAATGTAACAATGCGGGTTGGGCGAGCAGCGTGAACAAAGGCATTGACCGTTGTTTGGCCAACTCATTCTTCCTGGCTTATCGATTGCCAGGCTATGGTCTGGGCTTGCTGTACACATGCCGGAGGTGGAAGTTATCGACTGCCTCAGCTGACTTTAAACTTGCATGTGCACGCGCTTTACAATGAACAAGGTATCTGCTTCCTCAGGTTCAACCAATAGTCTGAAGTACAGTCAGGTACTTCCCAAAAATGACAATATGTGACCAGTAGGACACAGAATTATAAATAGTAGGCATGTGTGTCTCATGAATATATAAAGACAGACTTTATTTAAAGTCATTGGGATTCAATGCAGAAAAAAAAGCCGCATACTTATTTAAGAAGAGCGAAGGCTTTGGGTCCAATAGGGCCTTCTCTCTCTTCTCCTGGTGCCCTCGATGCAGCGCTGGCTCCCCCGTTTAAATCCCCCGTGGGGTATTTCGGAAGTCTTCAGGAGCCGAGACCTCCCGAAGACAGGCAGCTCCATACTGCGCACGTGTGAGTGCGAGAGAGGGCATGCGCAGTATGGAGCGGCCTGTCTTCGAAAGCACTCGTGTACCCGAAAGACTTCCAAAGTCCCCCACTGAGGTGGATTAGAGCTGTATTTATCCAAATTGATAGAATACTGCTTCTGGGGAGCTATCGCTGCAACAGGGACTGGGAGAGGAGCGGGAAGGCTCTAAAGGACCCAGAGCCTTCCCTCTCCTTAGGTAAGTATTTCTTTTTGTATTTTTTAATCCAGGTTCCCAATGACTTTAAATAAAAAATATATAAAAAAAGTGTGTGTGTGTGTGTGTGTGTGTGTGTGTGTGTGTGTGTGTGTGTGTGTGTGTGTGTGTGTGTGTGTGTGTGTGTGTGTGTGTGTGTGTGTGTGTGTGTGTGTGTGTGTGTGTGTGTGTGTGTGTGTGTGTGTGTGTGTGTGTGTGTGTGTGTGTGTGTGTGTGTGTGTGTGTGTGTGTCAGGGCTTTGGAGTCGATACAAACATCATGACTCTGACTCCAGGTACCCAAAAAATGCTCAGTCCTTGACTCCACAGCCCTTGCAGGTCTATGGAGTGGGTACCAAAATCATCCGACGCCTCAGTTTCGGAAACCACTGACTCAGACTCCTCCAGGATGGAAGTTTGCATCTTCTTGACAGATCTACTTCTTCACAGATGATGAATCGAACCTACAATCGATTGTTACGTTTTCCTCAGCCTAAACGATTAATCCTGTTAGTTTGGGCTGAAGGCCTGAAATTTGTACAGGTGTCCACAATATGCAGGAACACAAGCAAGAAAGTTACACCTGTCACAGTAACAGATGTGCAAGTATATGAACGGAAATTAGGACAGTGTATCTCTATTGAACATACAATGTTAATTATTAGGTGTTTAGCTGATGTGTTATCAGGGTGATGGGTCAATAAAACTAGGGATAGTAGTACCTGCAGCAAGGATTGTGGGAGAGGAGCTTAGCGGCCAATACTGTTAAAAACTGTAACTTTAAAAATCTCCCCTGGGGGGTACTCACCTGGGGTGGGGGAAGCCTCCGGATCCTATCGAGGCTTCCCCCGTTCTTCTCGGTCCCACGGCGGCGGAGATGAAGCTGCCCGAACAGCGGGGATGTAAATATTTACCTTCTTGGCTCCAGCGCAGGCGCAGTATCAGCTCTCCGCATCGTAGATGGGCGGAAATAGCCGATCACTGTCGGCCCGCTCTACTGCGCAGGCGCAAGTCTCCTGCGCAGTAGAGAATACCAGACTGAGATCGGCTATTTCCGCCTATCTCCGTGCAGAGACCCGCAACAGCGCCCCCGCTGGAGCCAGGAAAGGTAAATAAATCAGCGCTTGTCAGGCTTTTCTGGGGGAGCCAACGCTGGACTGCCTGCAGCTACAGGGGTGGGGTAGCCTCATTGGGCTTTGGGAAAAATATGGTATGTACCTGTATTAGGAAATCTGGGCCCCTCTGTGAAAAGCCAGGTCTAGTTTTGGTATCGGTACACGCATGCTTGTTAAAGGGAACCTTAACTGCCGTGGAAAAATAAATTCACTTACCTGGGGGCTTTCCCAAGCCTCCTGCAGCCGTCCTGTGCCCGCGCCGGTCCTTCGGTGCCCTCCGGTCTCCCTCCGCCGCTAAGTTTCGTTTTCGGACGACTGCCAGTCGTCCTCGGGCCACTTCCGCATTCCTCGTCGTAAACTGCAGTAAAGCGCGTCCGCATGACTCGTTTGGAGTCATACACATGACGTGTTTGGCGTCATGCGGACGCGCTTTACTGCAGTTTACGACGAGGAATGCGGAAGAGGCCCGAGGACGACTGGCAGTCGTCCGAAAACGAAACTTAGCGGCGGAGGGAGACCGGAGGGCACCGAAGGACCGGCGCAGGCACAGGACGGCTGCAGGAGGCTTGGGAAAGCCCCCAGGTAAGTGAATTTATTTTTCCACGGCAGTTAAGGTTCCCTTTAAGGGTTTGAGGCAGAGGATCAGCAGGACAGGCAGGCAATGTGCATTGTATTCATGTCAGCATCTATATTACACTTAAGGTGTGCTTTAATCGTTAAAGGATATATCAGGGAATCTAATAAAGGTTCACCTACCTGGGGCTTCTTGCAGCCTCTAGAAATCTGTAAGGTACCACTGTGCAGTTTTGCTCTGAGCCAGGCCTCCGCTTTCCCCTTCCGCAAGATCTTGACCCACGGCTGGGATGTTCTGCGCATGCGCATCTCTCGTGATCCCGCTCCCATGCATGGGGGTGCTCTGCACTTGCGCATTTCAAAAAAATGTAACTGTGCAAGCACAGAGTGCTCCCGGCGACGGGACCGCAAGTGGCGTGCCCAGGCAGAAGCTCCCGACCCAGCAGCAGGTTGAAATCTTATGGAGGGGAGAGCGGAGGCCTGGCTCAGAGCGGAACTGCACAGTGGGACCTAATGGACTTCCGGGGGCTGGAGGAAGCCCCAGGTGAGGGAAACTTTATTTTTCAGGTTCCCAGAAGTTCACCTAAACTGAGAGCGATATGGAGGCTGCATGGCTGTCCTGCTGAGCCTCTAATACTTTCAGCCATAGCCCCTGAACAAGCATGCTGATCAGATGTTTCTCACTTAAGTCTGACTGGATTAGCTGCATGGTGGGTTCTGGTGTGTGGTTCAGACACTACTGCAGCCAAAGAGATCACCCACATAAAGTACACATGAACTGAAAGAAATATGGAAGCTGCCATTTTTATTTGTTTACACCATGCAGATTGCTTGGCTGTGCTGCTGATCCTCTGCCTCTAATACCAATAGCCATTGACCCTGAACAAGCATGCAGCAGATCAGATGTTTCTGACTGAAGTGTGACTGGATTAGTTGCATGCTTGTTTCAGGTGTGTGATTCAGACACTACTGATGGCAGAAAGATCAGGACTGCCAGGCAACTAACATAGTTTAATTTTTCTATAGATTCTAGTTTGCTATTTTTTTTTTCTCTTCAGTTTTTTATTTCAAGCCCACCTTCATCCTAACCTGCTGCCTTTTGTTCTTTGTTGCAGCCTTTTGCTGGAGGTGGATATCGGCTGGGGGCTGCCCCTGAGGAGGAGTCTGCTTATGTGGTGGCAGCGCGTAAGCAGCAGCAGCAAGGCCAGGATGTAAGTATGCCCTGACATTAGTGGGCTGATGGGGCTTCTCCTGTATAGTCCTCACCATATGGTGCTTTGTTATTCATTCACAAAACATGCAAACAAAGCTCCTATATGTCACCAAGGCACTTTATAGTAGGTCCGCAGTCTCAGAGCACATAAAATAACTCGAGGACAGCACTTAGATGTAAAAGATAGCATTTAATGAATAAGTAGGGACAGAATGATGGTCAAATGTCCAGGGCCCATATGCAATTCACTTTTTCACCTGAGTTTTCTTTTAGGTGATATTTTTACAACGTGTAAATAAAATACCTTTTACATCACCAGCAACCAAACCAATACATAAATGCATACAAAATGAACAAGTACTGTCAAAAATAATTTTGACAGTACTTTTTCACCTATGTTTTGGTACTGTTTCCATTGCAAAGTGCTAAAAAGTTAAATTGAAGATTAATAATTATCTACTAGGAGAAAAAGTGAATATTGCATATGACCCCAGATGTCTTTCAGCTCGATCAGATAGGTTCACATATAGTCCTGAGGGGCCCTACATGCTCTGATTGGCATCTCAGGTTCAGGGGACCTGGGCAGAGTGTGCTATCAAAAAAAACCAGCCCCATCATGAACCTAGTGCTATAGGGTGTAGGCTCCCTTTTATACCCATACAGACAAAGACACCGTGCCAGCCAATCCTAAGTGGTCTTCAGACATCTTTCAGAATAATTTATTCTGCCAAGTACAATGGAGGTTGTACCAGGAAATGTTTTTGGCACTGTGTGTAACCAACCCCCCCAGATCCGTAATGTGTGTGCCGTGTGTACTTGGCTCACCTGAGCTCTGGTTCTCTCCTCCGATGTCCTGTGTCCTCTCTTAATTGCTGCTAAGGGTGTCTGTGCATGTGACTCTGCCTTATGTACCGACTGTTATGTACATGCAGCATAGTCACGGGAGACAGGCATCCCAGTAGCAAAGGAGAAAGGCACAGGGGGGGGGTGCACTGGCGGACAGGTGAGCCAAAATGATGGTACATTGCAATACTCCCCACAGGTCTGGGAAGGAGGGTGGGGGGGGGGGGTAACACTTTACATGGGGGAGACATGAGGGCCCGGTAGGCAGAAGCAGCTGCACAGATTTCCAATAAATTTTATATTTTCAAATCTGCTGCCCCATCTGCCTTTTAGGGTCCTTCAACACTGTGCTTGTTGTGTTACAATGACACTGCAGTGGTGCCGAAAAGTTGCACCGTGTGTTAAATTGCGATGCAACTAAACAGTGGAACATACAGGACAATAAAGTATGCTTCACTGCTGCAGTAAACACACACTTTGGTCCAGTAAACACATAGCATGCTGTGCATTACCCGGCGGGACCTGCAGCACCTTTACCCAATAAGAACGTACCATAGAAATCTCATTGCATTGTCCATTTATAACAGAACACTACAGATCCAGTGTGGCAGGACCCTCAGGCAGGGATCACACTTGTCTTTCAGTTTTCTATACTTCAGAAAACTGAAAGACAAGTGTGAACCCTGCCTTACAGCAGCTAAAGTCATTCATACAGAAAACTGACAAAATGCACAAGATGTCAGGTTTTTTTTTTCTGTGCGCAAAATCTGCATTCAAGTGTGACCTAGCCCTTTGATTAACATGAGTTCTCAGTTGAAAGCAGTTTTTCTGTGCAGATATCGTGCACGAAAGCCGACAAGTGTGACCCCTGCCTCAGTGCCAAAATGATTCAGGTGTATAAACTTGTTTGTGTTGGGGGTTTGATAATGAAAGTGATTTTAAACTCTGACAAAATATTCAGTGCAGTGTTTCAGTTCAGGACTCATTAGCAGAAGTTTCTGCACAGTCAGAGAATGTTTACTTAATTGTGTCAAGTGAAGATAAAATAACATCTGTGCTCTGCATTAACCTCATCAAGAGTTAAGCCTTGTACACATTTTCAATTATGATTGGCCAGTCACTGACCTATTTACCACCTCCATGTAGTATGTGGGTCGACAGATATTGAATACTTGAGCAGATTGCGCAGGTAACCTCTTATACTACGGTGGTGATAAAATTGGTCTGTGATTGACCAATCCTAATTTAAAGTCTGTACCAGGTTTAATTTCACAGCGGGACCCGTCAGCACTAGAGTGCAAGGTGTTTCAGCTTAAATGCAGATTGTAGGAAGCTTGCAGCTAGACCAATCAAAGGCACTCCTGTCCTGGCCCTTTTCCAAGCTTCACACTGTTGCATTACATTTGCATGCAAGCCAGAATTATTTGAATCTCATTGACACTCTATTCAGCATCAGCCCCGGTGTCTTACAGTGGAGCTGCAGAGAGGAAGTGCCTCACTGACCAGGTGTACCACCAGGATCTGTGTAGAGCAGGGGTGCCCATTAGGTAGATCGCAAACTACTGGTAGATCGTGAAGGACTAATTTGTAGATCCTGACCCCACTACATTTTCCATTCTGTATATACAAGTGTGCTCCTAAACTTTTACATAGGTAGCTCATTTTGACTTGCTAATTTTTCGAAAAGCCAAAAAAGTGTAGTGTAGAGGAAATGCTGAAAACAGAAAAAAAATCCACTTTGGATATAGGAAAAAAAAATCTGTGGGAGAAAACATTAGAGAACCTGAGATGGATGGAAATAATTTTTTTTTCCTTTTTATATACATACCTGGGGTTTCCTCCAGCCCCCTCCAGGATTGCTGCCCCCTCGCTGTCCTCCTCCACTTCCTGAATCTTCTCAAATTGGCCACGGAAAGTCCTCCAGTCCTTGCCGCACTGCGCGGTATGGCCATGCACGCTCACATGACTGGAAGCATTCTGTACTTGCATAGTATTACTGCGCAGAACACTCCTGGGTGCACGAGTGCGATGGATTGTGCGCGGCCAGACTGCACCTGCTGGCCCCAACTGGAGGCCTTTTCAGGGTCAGTTTCAGAAGATCCAGGAGTCGGAGGAGGACGGATGTGGGAGTGACAAGCCTGGAGGGGGCTGGAGGAAGCCCCAGGTATATATACATTTTCCCCCCCACCCCATCTTGGGTACACTTTCAGGCATAAAAACAAAAGGCCCGTCTGCGGAAGCACTCCAAGGGCTCCCGGAGGCGGAAAATTTGCACTGGGGCCAGTGCTGGAACCCAAATACTGAGAGAGGACAGGGAAGGCTTTATGAGATCCAGAGCCTCCATCTCCATAAAGGCGTATCTGAATTTTTACAATTTCTCAGCCTAGTTTCCCCACTCCTTTTTTGTGAGTGTGCAGTATAAAAATTAATAAATCTAAGTTGTAAGGCATGGAGCCCCTGTAATAACATTGTGAGCCCTTGATTTGCAGGTCCATGTGGTGCTGAAGCTCTGGAAGAATGGATTCAGCCTGGACGAGGGAGAGCTGCGCAGTTACCAGGATCCCAGCAACGCACAGTTCCTGGAATCCATACGCAGAGGGTAAGGGCCTACCACCTAATATTCCTGTCATACGCAGAGGGTAAGGGCCTACCACCTAATATTACTGCCATACGCAGAGGGTAAGGGCCTACCACCTAATATTCCTGTCATACGCAGAGGGTAAGGGCCTACCACCTAATATTACTGCCATACGCAGAGGGTAAGGGCCTACCACCTAATATTCCTGTCATACGCAGAGGGTAAGGGCCTACCACCTAATATTCCTGTCATACGCAGAGGGTAAGGGCCTACCACCTAATATTCCTGTCCTACGCAGAGGGTAAGGGCCTACCACCTAATATTCCTGTCCTACGCAGAGGGTAAGGGCCTACCACCTAATATTCCTGTCATACGCAGAGGGTAAGGGCCTACCACCTAATATTACTGTCCTACGCAGAGGGTAAGGGCCTACCACCTAATATTCCTGTCATACGCAGAGGGTAAGGGCCTACCACCTCATATTACTGTCATACGCAGAGGGTAAGGGCCTACCACCTCATATTACTGTCATACGCAGAGGGTAAGGGCCTACCACCTCATATTACTGTCATACGCAGAGGGTAAGGGCCTACCACCTCATATTACTGTCATACGCAGAGGGTAAGGGCCTACCACCTAATATTACTGCCATACGCAGAGGGTAAGGGCCTACCACCTAATATTACTGCCATACGCAGAGGGTAAGGGCCTACCACCTAATATTACTGTCATACGCAGAGGGTAAGGGCCTACCACCTAATATTACTGTCATACGCAGAGGGTAAGGGCCTACCACCTAATATTACTGCCATACGCAGAGGGTAAGGGCCTACCACCTAATATTCCTGTCATACGCAGAGGGTAAGGGCCTACCACCTAATATTACTGTCCTACGCAGAGGGTAAGGGCCTACCACCTAATATTCCTGTCATACACAGAGGGTAAGGGCCTACCACCTAATATTACTGTCCTACGCAGAGGGTAAGGGCCTACCACCTCATATTACTGTCATACGCAGAGGGTAAGGGCCTACCACCTAATATTCCTGTCATACGCAGAGGGTAAGGGCCTACCACCTAATATTCCTGTCATACGCAGAGGGTAAGGGCCTACCACCTAATATTCCTGTCATACGCAGAGGGTAAGGGCCTACCACCTAATATTACTGTCATATGCTGAGGGTAAGGGCCTACCACCTAATATTACTGTCCTACGCAGAGGGTAAGGGCCTACCACCTAATATTCCTGTCATACACAGAGGGTAAGGGCCTACCACCTAATATTACTGTCCTACGCAGAGGGTAAGGGCCTACCACCTCATATTACTGTCATACGCAGAGGGTAAGGGCCTACCACCTCATATTACTGTCATACGCAGAGGGTAAGGGCCTACCGCCTAATATTCCTGTCATACGCAGAGGGTAAGGGCCTACCACCTAATATTCCTGTCATACGCAGAGGGTAAGGGCCTACCACCTAATATTACTGCCATACGCAGAGGGTAAGGGCCTACCACCTAATATTACTGTCATATGCTGAGGGTAAGGGCCTACCACCTAATATTACTGTCATACGCAGAGGGTAAGGGGTAAATGATTTTACATGCATTTTTACGTGCATTTTACTCTCGGAGAAATGTACATTCTATATGTATGCATTTTAGATTTTACACTTTCATGGAAGTAGTCCTCTAAAGGGCATCTGTAGTCAGCATAAAAAAGAAAAAAAACAGAAGCTTACCTCAATAGGGGGAAGCCTATGGATAGTTAGGGTCCATTCACATTCAGTAACTTTATGGCAGTGATCTCACTGGTGCCGATCGTGGGCGTTTTGCGATTAGCGGCAATTGCAATCGCGGTCGCTTATCAAACACAGATTTGTACAGTAATTTTACCGTGATTGTGCAGTAAAATCACCCACGCAAAACCTTTTTCAAGTGTGAATGGGCCCTAAAAGTTTACCTGATCTTGCTACGCCCCTCCTGCTCTGTATTGGGACCCTCTACACAATTTTCGATGGAGTGGGGCCGCGCTCCCCTCTCTGTATGAGCGCAGGCGTGAAAGTATGGATGGCACCTGCGCAGTAGCATGAAGATGCTTGTGCACTGCTTTTTTTTTCTCCATGCGCGAATGCCTCCATGCTACTGCGCAGGCGTGATCCCACTGGTGGCTGTGCGGTGCGGTCTTACTCATGCATGGAGGAGACTACAGCCGTGAAAATGAAGTAGACTGGGTAGCAAATTATTTTCAATCTGTGAAAATATGGGAAATGTAACGTATAGCGGAGAGCCACTACTGCGCCTGCAGGTAAAAATTGAAGGAGATAATTCCCAGCCAATATCCTTGTTCGCTGTGTTTTCGAGGGAGAGAGCGATGGATCCCTGAGGTTTAGATGGATGGTAGGACTGGCTTTTACCTTGCAGGGAGCACTAGAGGTTTATCCTCAGTGTTTACTGTATGAGGAGAGTGATGCTCCTGCAGTCTATTCACAGCTACTCAGACCTAATTCGATACTTGTATCAAGGTAAAGGAACACAGAAAACAGCACTGGATTTCTTTAGCAACTATAAAAATGCAGAGCAGCAGCAGCTAAAGCAGATCGAATTCTGGGATGCATAAAACGTCACTTGTGAGGCCAAATCTGAAATATGGAATACAGTTCAGGGCACCTCACTATAGAAAAGACATTGACCTTCTGGAACGAGTACAAAGACTGGCAACTAAATTTAATCAGAGGGATGGAAGATCTCGCTTACCAAGAAAGGTTGGACCGACTGGGCTTATTTAGCTTGGAAAAAAGGTGATTTGAGAGGTGACCTGATTAACATACATAAATACATCAGAGGACAATACAAAATCTTGACAGGTGAGCTTTTTTTTCTTAGGGTTGTACAACGGACAAGGGGACATGATCTGTGTATGGAGGAAAAATAGTTTTTGCCATCTATTTAGAAAGGGGTCCTTCACAGTGAGAGTGGTTAAAATCTGGAATATCTTACCTCAGGAAGTAGTTATGGCGAACTATGTATCTTCATTTAGAGGGCTTTGATGTTTTCCTTGCCTTGAAGGGCATCCACGGCTATAATTTTTAGTTAATTTGCGGGAGAGTTGATCCAGGGATTTATCTGACTGCCATTTAGAGTCAGGAAGAATTTTCCACTTTAAGGCTAATTGGCCAAGGCCTTATAAGGTTCTTCACCTTTCCCTGGATCAACAGGCATATGTGCGGGTTCAAGATGGTGGGGTTTTTTTTGGGTTGGTTTTTTCCTGCTGAACTTGCCGGATGTCTTTTTTTCAACCGAACTATGTAACTATATGTTGAGTAAAGACTTTCCGATGTGTGCTGTGCAAGAGTTAGGCTCCGCATTAACCAGAACTTTTTTGTACAGGGAGATCCCAGCAGAACTGCGCAGACTCGCCCAGGGTGGTCAGGTCAACCTGGACATGGAGGACCACCGCGACGAGGACTTTGTGAAACCCAAAATGTCTTTCAAAGCCTTCACTGGCGAGGGCCAGAAACTGGGCAGGTAGGCCTAAGAAGGACTTCACACAATCTGACAAACAATACATTCCCAGTTTTCTCCAACACTTTTTGTTTTTCACGTTTTCCCCTCCAGCACGGCTCCTAATGTCCTGAGCATTGGCTCGCCTTCCCAACAAGCAGAAAACGAGGCCAGAGCCAGCTCCTCCATCTCACTGGACGAGTCCGAGCCCATCACAAACATTCAGATCCGACTGGCAGACGGCGGGAAGCTGGTACAGAAGTTTAATCACAATCACAGGTATGCACTGTCGATGTGGGAGGAAAGGTAGATTTGGCGTTAATATGGTTGAGGTGAGCCAGCGAGAAAGTCCAATAAGAACAGTTCTCCAATCACAGCACCCTCTACAACTGAAGCATTCTAATTGGCCAAATAGTATGGGCATATTACTACAACCTATCTGAAACCTTCTCGCTGACTCACCTCAACCATACTAGCTCTGTACATTTTACTGGAGGGCCATACACAATACAAGACCTAACAAAGCTTTTATAATGTTTTAAAATGGAACTATACTTGAATATTGGGAAAGCCGCCGTTACATGTATATATGTATATATCTATCTAATCTCTATCCTGGATGGGTACAGTGTAATTTAACACATACAACTAGAGGGGGCATGTAGTGGGACGTGATTTAGAGCTGAGGGAGACAGTGAGTTCAGATAGTGGTGAGAACACAGTTGAAGGACCACTATTGCGAAAATTTTTAAAATGTAAAATACATATAAACATATACAAAGTAGGTTTCTTACAGAGTAAAAGGAGCCACAAATTACTTTTCTCCTATGTTGCTGTCACTCACAGTAAGTAGTAGAAATCTGACAGAACCAACAGGTTTTGGGCTAGTCCATCTCTCCATAGGGGATTCTCAGCAAGGCTTTTATTCTTTATAAAGACACTCCCTGAGGGCTGGTGCACACCAAGCGATTTTGGTAGCGTTTTCAAAACCTCTGCCGCCTGTGAAAACGCTTGGCAAATGTATCTCAATGGGATGGCGCACACCAGCGGTTTGAGGTTTTTAGTACAACGCAAACATGGCTCCTGCAGCATTTTTGCGGTTTGCAGATGCATTTCTGCTTCAATGTAAAGTATAGGAAAAGCTCAAACCACTCTGAAAAACAGCAGATCAGAGCGGTTTTCCAGGCGTTTTTGGTACAGAAGCTGTTCAGTAACAGCTTTACTGTAACAATATTTGAAATCTGCTCCAGAAAAAAGCCCCAAAAAACGCTGGGCATGTTTAGAAAAATCTCTCTAAACATGCAAGATGCTGACCAGCCTCCCTGCTCACCGTACACTTTTTTGGCAGTTGGATGGAGCAACTGCCATTCAATAAGTGCATTTTAAAAATGGAGAAATCCCTGTGAACTCCTCGTTAGATGTACAGCAGAAGGTAAAGAGGTGCCCAATGTACATAAAACAATTTAAAATCAATAAAATGAAAAAAATTGAGGTGGCTTACCTCATAGACAAACTCACTTTAACCTTTTCGGGACCACGTGCATTAGATTCTACGCCGCACTTGTGGCTGTTCTAGCCTGATGCGGCGTAGAATCTACGCCGGCCCGCAATTTCCGCTCCCGATGCGATCGTGCGCACCTGGAGGGGGAGATTAAGCTGTCATATGACAGCGACATCTCCCCCGAGTGATCAGCAGCCATCGCGTATGGCTGCTGATCACGTGATCACTACGATCGCCGTCGGATCGTAGTGATCAGTTTGACAGCTGCGGCGGCAGGGGGGTAAAGAAGAGGATCCACTCACCTCCCTGCCGTTCCTGCGACGATCGGCGCCCCCCTCCGCTCTGGCCTGCATCTCCTCTCCGTCTGACGTCAGCGCCGGGTCCCGGCTTGATGACGTCATCAAGCCGCGACCCGGAACTCATCGTCAGACAGAACGGAGATGCCGGCCAGAGAAGAGGGTCCCGTGCGGCTCATCGCTGGAGCCTGGAAGGTAAGTGAAGGCTGCTGGCAGAAGGGGGGGCCCAGGCCACCATGGGGGGGACACAAAACCAGCCAGCCACAGACGGGATCCGGCCGCCTGACCCTCCCCAAAACGCGCGCACCCCCTTCCCGCGCAAAATGCCTGGTCCTTAAGGGGGGGTAGGTGGCCGGTCCCAAAAAGGTTAAGTAAGGAAGTTTATTAGAATGTTAAGCACAGGCAACGTGTTTCGTGGGTCCATGCCCACTTCCTCAGGCCAATTAAAAGTGCCTACAGATGGCAAAGAGAGGCGCTCAGTGCTCCATGTATACACACATAATAACATTATAAAATGCAAAGTACCATCACAAGCACAATATACTATTTAAAAATTATTATAAACATTAATAGAGTCATACATAATAATATACCAGAGGTTAATCAATTATATAGTAGTAAAGTGCATAAATAGCAGTTGCTGGCTGTCATGTAGCCAGAGATGTATATCACAGTAAGTGACAAATAAGGTCCGTACACACGCCGGACTTTAGGCAACGACGGGTCCGTCGTTGCCTCCCGCTGGGTGGGCGTGCCAGCGACAGTCCGGCGTGTGTACGCTCTGTCGTCAGACTGATACGGCTGTTTCTGAGCGATCCGCCGGGCAACCTGTTATAAGAGGGCGCTTGTGGGTATCAGTCTGACGCCGGACTTTAGGCAACGACGGGTCCGTCGTTGCCTCCCGCTGGGTGGGCGTGCCAGCGACAGTCCGGCGTGTGTACGCTCTGTCGTCAGACTGATACGGCTGTTTCTGAGCGATCCGCCGGGCAACCTGTTATAAGAGGGCGCTTGTGGGTATCAGTCTGACGCCGGACTTTAGGCAACGACGGGTCCGTCGTTGCCTCCCGCTGGGTGGGCGTGCCAGCGACAGTCCGGCGTGTGTACGCTCTGTCGTCAGACTGATACGGCTGTTTCTGAGTGATCCGCCGGGCAACCTGTTATAAGAGGGCGCTTGTGGGTATCAGTCTGACGCCGGACTTTAGGCAACGACGGGTCCGTCGTTGCCTCCCGCTGGGTGGGCGTGCCAGCGACAGTCCGGCGTGTGTACGCTCTGTCGTCAGACTGATACGGCTGTTTCTGAGCGATCCGCCGGGCAACCTGTTATAAGAGGGCGCTTGTGGGTATCAGTCTGACGCCGGACTTTAGGCAACGACGGGTCCGTCGTTGCCTCCCGCTGGGTGGGCGTGCCAGCGACAGTCCGGCGTGTGTACGCTCTGTCGTCAGACTGATACGGCTGTTTCTGAGTGATCCGCCGGGCAACCTGTTATAAGAGGGCGCTTGTGGGTATCAGTCTGACGCCGGACTTTAGGCAACGACGGGTCCGTCGTTGCCTCCCGCTGGGTGGGCGTGCCAGCGACAGTCCGGCGTGTGTACGCTCTGTCGTCAGACTGATACGGCTGTTTCTGAGTGATCCGCCGGGCGGATCGCTCAGAAACAGCCGTATCAGTCTGACGACAGAGCGTACACACGCCGGACTGTCGCTGGCACGCCCACCCAGCGGGAGGCAACGACGGACCCGTCGTTGCCTAAAGTCCGTCGTGTGTACGGACCTATATATTGCGTAGCAAACTGATACACCAGTGAACCATCAGCTGTATCTACAGATGTGGTTTCTTATATAAAAATATTGTGCTGTATAAACTTAAAATCATTTATGTCGCTGTACCTTTAAGTTTGTATATTTGCTAAATTGCTACGTTCAATCTATATATCAGATTAATCATAAAAACACCCATGAATATGTCAATTTTGAGAGCTAAATCAGCTACCCCTACCCCCACTGGAGTGTAATATAGGGTAGGAGGATTCGCATAAAGCAGTGCTGAAAGGTAGTATAAGCATTGTAATATGATATAACACAATATAAAGCCTAGCACTATGGTATAAGATAGGAGCACAAACTGTGTTGTAGAGCACTGTAATCATAGGAGCATAATATTGCAAGCTATAGGGGGAATGAGTTATAGAGTGTGTCAAAAAGCACTGTAAGAGTAACTATATCTAGTGACAGGCAGGATTAAAACTATAAGGAAAACAGGAACACTAGTTGTCAAAAAGCGCTAGTAGTGCTGTGGATACAGATAGCAAATGAACTGACAAGCAACCTGTTATAAGAGGGCGCTTGTGGGTATCGGCATCTAGTGACAGACATAAATGTTGCTAGTGGTTGTGGTAAGAAGCATAAGTAGTGCTGGGATGCGCTGTGAGCATTCCATCCAGTGGGGGGGGGGGGGGGGGAAATATATTCACTTACCGCAGTAGTCTATGCCGGTGCGGAGAAAACGCAGGAGATAAAGTGAATTGCATATGACCCTCCTAGTCTTGAAGGTTTATGGGCCATAAACAATGTGAAATAAACGGGTGCCAAAAATACAAGCAGTATGTTGTGCTAAACTGAACTGCGTGATCTGGTTTGCATGTATTCCTGTATTGTCTTATATTGCATATATTCAGCAGTAATGCGCTGGGAGACCTCTCGGGAGCTCACTCCAACTGAATTATGATTGCAAATTCTTTCTGTTTTAAAGAGAACCCGAGGTGGGATTTAATTATGTTAGTGGGGCACAGAGGCTGGTTGTGCACACTAACACCAGCCTCCGTTGCCCCATGGTGTGCCTCCAGGACTCCTCTGCGCGCCGCTATACCCCCCGCAGTGCTAGCGACACACAGCGTGTCGCCAGCACAATGTTTACCTATGCGCTGTCAGCGCCGCTCCCCCTCCTCCTCCGTATCGGCGCTACCCGCCCGCGTCCCTTCCCTCCCGCTGATTGGAGGGAAGGGACGCGGGCGGGTAGCGCCGATACGGAGGAGGCGGGGGAGCGGCGCTAACAGACAGCGCATAGGTTAACATTGTGCTGGCGACACGCTGTGTGTCGCTAGCACTGCGGGGGGTATAGCGGCGCGCAGGGGGGTCCTGGAGGCACACCATGGGGCAATGGAGGCTGGTCTTAGTGTGCACAACCAGCCTCTGTGCCCCACTAACCTAATTAAATCCCACCTCGGGTTCTCTTTTTAAGAAAACAAACTTTTGTTTTTAAAAGTGGAATTACACTTTTTAAATGTATAACATTTATTATATTTATGTATTTATTGTATTTATAAAGGTCCAACATATTACGCAGCGTTGGTCATTGGTTAAGGTTACAGACAATATTTAGTGGTGACATACAGCAATATGACAATACAAGAAAGACCAGATCATGCAGCACAGTATGAGTACAAGATGATGCTTAGTCAGTCACTGGAGGGGAGCATGGAGATTAGGCAAGTCAAGTTCACTAAAGAGCTCACTCAGATCCATATGGGTGTATGGTAACGGCGGTGCGTGAACAGGTAGGAGACACAAGGACTCTGCCCAAAGTTTTACCATCTAGAGTGAGAGGTAGTGACACGAAAGGTAGGAGACTAGAGTTCAGCTGCGGGTTTAGCGCACTAGTGAGGGGGGGGGAGGGCAGAGTGAAAAGGTAAATTTTAAGGGCTGCTTTTGTAGTAAATGGCAGAGGGTACCAGAGGTCCTTGTTTTGTTAAATGAATGAAATGTCTTACTGTAATTGTTCTCGGCACAGGCTTTTCCCACTTGAGTTAAAAACTAAATTAAATGTGTGTAAATGACATTTTTTATCCCTTCTGTAGCATTCCTGCAGTTTGAAAATCCAGATATTAGTCTTTCCCAAGATGAGGCCCTGCAACTCTTGCAATGTTACCCGTTTCTAGTGTAGTGTGCCATATCTCTAATGCAGCAGGTGGCGCTGTTATCAATTTAACATGGGTATGTGTTCTTTCTGCAAACAATCACCATCTCGTGTCTGTTGCCTCAGGGCTATTTTCCATGTGCGTTTTGCGATCCATTCGCAAACCGCTAAGTACACTTTAATGCAAACTGCACATAGATGTTTCCATTAGTGCGCTTCATTTATGATGTGGTTTTTCCCCGACCACTATGCAACTATTTTTTTCCCACTGTAAAAATATTTTCCCACCAGTTTTTTCTTTCTTTTTTTTTTTTTGCTCATGTTGCTAATCGCAAATGCACAGCAATCATGCCTTTGCAGCTGACGGTGGTGAAATTGTCGCAGTCGTAGTGCGATATCTGGGATCAAATCGCAGTGCGATTGTTTCTCACTTGAAAGCAGACCTCGGACATCTTCTGGACCACCCGCTGTAAAACTCAGTGCATATATCAGAGGCTGAAGATTTCCATCTTGGTTAGCTTTGAATGAAGCTAATCCTGACATCATTTCCTCCCTCACTCTGTTTTTTTCTTCTCTTGCTAATTGTGTCCTGTTACAGCTCTGTTACACAAACAGTAAGTTATAAATGGGGATTATCAATCAGATGCAAATATTTCCGTGTTCATGCAGATTCATGTAAATATTTATGCAAATATATGCAGCTTCAGAATGGACCAATCCGTTTAAACCTTGGTGGAACTTGATTGGTCCATTTTCAAGCTTCATATATTTGCCTAAATATTTACATAAATCTGCATGAACACGGAAATATTTGCATCCAATTGATCATCCCTAGTTATAAACACTCTCCTAGGTCAGCAGGCGGACTCATTCTACCCAGACGAGTCTGGCGGTAACGGGGGAAGCAGGTTATTTGCATTACAGCTCGCAGTCATGTGATAATCTTATGGGTCAACCTAAAGTGACTAATGCTAAGGTTATTTTCTTCCCTTGCAGGATCCGCGACATTCGCATGTTCATCAGCAGCGCCCGTCCAGCCATGGCCGCCACCCCCTTCGTGTTAATGACTACTTTCCCGAACAAAGAGCTGACGGATGAAAATCAGACACTGAAAGAAGCCAACCTCCTAAACGCTGTCATCGTGCAGCGGTTAAAATGACACCACCTCCCGACTCCCCGCCTCCCTCAGTCCCGCCCACCGCGCTCCCCCCCGCTGGTGCCATGGAGTCATTCTGTCGTGTAGTCCCGGGACCTCCGTGCTTTTCAGGCGGACTTCTATCTAGACATAAAATTTGCAGCATTTGTTATAAGCGTTGGACTTTAAATGATAAACAGGGAAAAAACTAAACGCCCAACTGCTGTGTTAATACTTATGTGCAAGCAATAAGTTATTGCATTCCTTGAAACGATTGGCATTGTTGGGTTTATGAAGCCCCGGGTTTCTAAAAGACGAGTATTGCTTAATCTGGAATTAAAAAATTAAATATGTTTGACTTTTCTTTTAATATATGCGGTGGTCATCAGTCTGCTGTCTGAAATGGTTAGCGGACAGAGGAAGAGAGGACTGTCCAAGTGTTGGTTAAAGCGGATCCGAGATGGAAAACTAACTATAACAAGTAACTTGTCTATATATCTTATCTAAAGTTCACATAGTTTACACAGCAAATCTAGCTGCAAACCGCTTTAATAGAATATGATTATTTCTTCCTGTGATACTATGACAGCAGCAATGTTGTTTGTAAACATTACACAGAGGCAGGCTTATCTGCATCTTGAGCAAAAAAACCTAATCCCTCCCTCCTCCCCTCTACCTCTGAAATCTCTGGCTAGTAATACCTCTCCCTCCTCCTGCCCAGACTGAGCTCCCATGAGCCCTTGCTACTGTCTGATAGTGCCTTGGCTCTCTGAAAAGCTGTGGGCGTGGCTTGTTTAGTTTATAGGGAATTAGAGTATTAAAACAAAGTATTTGGCTTGAGGAATGCCCTATAAACAATAGGAAAGAAACACAATTATGCAATGAGTAAAAGTTCATCTCGGATCCACTTTAAAGCCCAGGGCGAGGCAAACATCTGAACAGACCTCTCATTGCCCGGATGTTACTGTTTGTGTCTCTTCAAACTCTCCTTCAGGTAAACACCCCCTGCAGGTGGAGCTGCTGTTACTTCATCGTCATGCTGTTTAGAGGGTGGGGGGCGGGGTGCAATTGGAGATGACAGTCGGTGGCTGAAGGAAAGGACTACTAAAATTCTTAACCAGGGACCTTAAATGTAATTTCTTTTTGATTTTAGATTAAAAGGATCTAATAGCATTTGGTGATAGAGAATTCTGTCATGCTGTCTCTACACTTTGGAACTCCCTGCCACACCCAATCAGGGCATCTCCATTGCTGGAAGAATTTAAGTCCAAATTGTAAAGCTACCTGTTTAGTCTGGGATTTACAAATATCTATTTCCTCTGTAACACAGTCCACCCTGTAACCCTGTATTGATCTGAGACAAATCTATGCGCATTGAGTAGAGTGACCAGACGTCCCGGATTGCCCGGGACGCGTCCCGGATTCGGGGTCCGCTGTCCCAGGCTGCATGAGGTCCCAGGAAACGTCCCGCTTTTAGCAGCGGGACGTCCCGGCCTCGGGACTTTGGTCACTGTATTGCATGAACTGGCAGCGGCGTCTACAGTTCATTGCCCACAGCCCCGCTCCAGCCTCCTTACTGTCTTCCGGTGTTCCGACACCGGCAGGCGAGCAGGGCTACTATTTGTGTCTCCAGTACAGGGCTTCGGGCGCCATCTTGCCGTAGCCCTGCACTCTGAGCGCGGGAGACTGCAGGAGGAACAAGACGGTCCCAGGGGCAGCGCGCCAGTGCACATTATACACGGTTTAACTAAGCTTTCTCTAATTGTCATCCGGGACAACCTGAGATCCGGTCCCGCCCCGGATCTGTGGAAACACGAATCCAAGAAGATTAAAAGCCCCCGCCCACCCTCCATCCTCAGTTCATCTGTGTTTCCGTCACGGAAACACCTTAGAAGCAAAGCTCCCATTTTTTTGTTTTCTGGACTCACCAGAGGGTGAGTCTTGAGTACGCTGGAGGTTTTTTTGTGTGGTCCTTAGCGGCAGCAGGCAGAGCAGAGGCGGCCTCAGCAGCAGTGCGGACTACAGACCTCTTGGAGCGGTGTACGGCTTCCGCGTGGTGTATGGCCGTTACGCCGCGCCTCCTCCATCAGACGCCGGCTCTGCAAGGCGCATCCGGAGAGCTGATTGAACGCCGGAAGTGAGGTCAGACGTCGCGTGGCGTCTGACGTGGGCGTGGAGGAGGAACATTGGAGAAAGCCAGGAAGTGAGGCAGCGTGGTCCTGGCGTCTCCGATCAGACCTGCAGGCGGCACAGCGGTGAGATGTCGCAGCCTCAGAGGGGAGAGCAGCCTCAGCAGCAGCGTGAGTCGGAAGCGGCGAGTTCTGCTCCCAGATCCTCTTCGCAGGTCCTGCCATCAGGGTCCAGTGGGGTAAGCCTCCAGTTGGAGGATATCTTTCCTACTACCACATTTGACAATGTAATGTATAGGATGGCATCTCAGTACTTTGTCTTTGTTGTTTTTATTGCAGACAAAATCTGAGCCTAAAACTACTACTACTACATCCACTCAAGCTAAATATAAAAGATGTAGCTTATGTAATAGTAAAATAGCCTTAGAAGCCCCAAGAAATTTATGTCAGGCTTGCATAGATGCTATTGTGGCCTCCCAGACTCCCAACATCCTAAAGGAAGTTATGGATACTGTTAACAAAAATATGCAGGAAACATTAGAAAAATTTAAAGAGTCCTTGGTGCAGCCAATTAAGGAGTCTCTGCCAGGACCCTTTTCCGGCACTCCTTCCCATCAATCCTTTTCTGATATTTTTGGAGCTGACGAGGAAGAGGAGGGAGAAGAGGAAGGGGAAGAGGAGTCAGTATCCCAGGAGGAGGGAGAGCAGCCTCAGTCGGGGGGTTCAGAGGGGGATGATAGGGTAAAAACGCCTAGATTTTTGTTTTCCCCCGAGGAATCTTCTGAGTTACTTAAGGCAGTATATACCACGGAACAGATAAAGGAATCAGTTCCGGAAATTACTCCCCAGGATCAGGTGTATCTTGGGTTAGGTCAGTCCTCGGGCAGAGTTTTTTCTATCCACAAAACTTTACAGGATATTATTACTTCCCAGTGGCAAAATCCTGAGAGGCCGCTGTTCGTTCCCAAGTCAGCAAAAAGAAAGTATCCCTTTTCTCAGTCAGAAATTGACAGATGGACTAAATGTCCTAAACTTGACGCATCCCTGTCCCAATATTCTAAGGACTCGGATCTATCCTTTGAGGACGCAGGTGTCCTTAAGGATGTGATGGATAAGAAAATTGATGCGCTTCTCAAAAAAGCTTGGGAATCGGCTGCCTTTGGTTTCATCCCAGGTATTTCAGCCACCTGTATTTCCCGAAACCTTAGAATTTGGATGGATAATCTTATTGATCAGATTTCTAAGGGTGCTCCGATTAAGGATTATGCGGCGTCCTTGCCGGTCGTCCTTAAAGCCGTCGCTTTTTTAGCGGATGCGGTTACGGAACTGATTCGGGTATCAGCTCGCACTACGGCTCTCGTTAACTCGGCTAGGAGAGCAGTATGGCTGAAGACCTGGGAAGGGGACCAGACCTCAAAGAACAGATTATGTTCTATTCCATTTGAGGGTAGTCTCTTGTTTGGATCTGGTCTGGAAGAAGTATTATCCCGTTCAGCAGAAAAAGGGAAGCAGTTTCCTAACAAAAAGAAGAGTTTCAAGGGAAAGAGACCGTTTGTTTCCAAGAAACAGGACTCTAACCTTCCAAAAAATAGGAATGTGCAGAGGAAGTGGTCCTTTCCCAAAGGGAAAGGAAAAGGGGGGTTCACTCTCGGAAAGACGGAGCCCCCCAAGCCGAGTAAATGATGCGGAGGTGGGCAGTGGACAGCAAAAGAGTTCTCTTCGCCAGTTTATACGAGTTCTAGGATTGTTCTCAGCATCCATTCCAGCGGTCACCTGGGCCCAACACCACGGCAGAGATCTCCAGTCTCTGCTTTTGGCAAATTGGGACAGGTCCAAACTTTCCCTAGACTCACAGATAGCTATCCCAGAGGTAGTGAAGTCCAGTCTGGTCTGGTGGTTGGACTCTCAGAATCTAACCAAAGGACGTCTTTGGAGACAGTAGGAACCAATAAAGATCTTTACAGATGCAAGCTCTTGGGGATGGGGCGCAACGATGTTGGGCCATCATGCTCAGGGGCATTGGACGCAGCAAATTGCAAAGAAATCGTCCAACTTCAGAGAGTTACTGGCAGTGCAGAAAGCACTTCTATCTTTTCAATCCCTGATAGAAGGGAAGCACGTGTTAGTATTTTCCGACAATATCACGACGGTGGCTTATCTGGCAAAACAAGGAGGCACGAGATCAATCGAGCTCAGGCGCCTATGCTCAGAGACTCTGGACTGGATAGAACCTCAGGTTCTATCTTTGTCGGCGATCCACATAAAGGGGACTCTCAATGTAGAGGCAGATTTTTTAAGTCGTCATCAGGTGAATCAGTCAGAGTGGGAACTTCATCCGGAGGTTTTTCAGATGGTGATAAACAAATTCGGTATCCCAGAGGTAGATCTCTTTGCATCCCCGACGAATGCAAAGACGGACCAATTTTTCTCCCTGCACAGGTGCCAGAGATCTCTGGGGTTGGACGCCCTCAGCTTCCCTTGGGACTTCAACCTCTCCTATGCATTTCCTCCAACAGTACTGTTACCTCAGGTATTGGGGAAATTTCAAAGGGAGAGAGGGAACATGATCCTGATAGCTCCACTATGGCCGAAACGACCATGGTATGCGACCCTGCGGAGGTGGGCAGTGGCTCCGCCTTTTCTCCTGCCAGCTCGGCCAGATCTGCTAATCCAGGGCCCTCTCATCCACCCCAGGCCACAGTTATTCAGACTGGCCGCCTGGATCCTGAAAGGGTAATCTTGAGAAATAAGGGCCTTTCGGAGAAGCTAATTGACACTGTAATGAAATGTAGAAAGCCAGTAACTCAGAAGATATACCGAAAGGTTTGGAAGGTTTATCTAGCCTGGTGTGGAACTAGAACTAGAGATCAGAATTTGACTAGTTCAATTTTAGAGTTTCTTCAGGAAGGTGCAGACATGAAGTTGGCACTTAGTATCCTTAAGGTTCAATGTTCAGCACTTTCAATACTATTAGATAGGCATCTAGCGCAGGAGAGTTGGTAAAGAATTTCTTCAAAGCACTACAGAGGTCTACACCAGTAAGACAGAAAGTATTTCCACAATGGGATTTATCCCTGGTCCTCAAGTGTTTAACAAAGGCACCCTTTGAACCCATTGAAGAGATTGAGATGAAATTCCTTACCTTGAAATTAGCATTTTTGATCGCAATTACATCGGCTAGACGTATAAGTGATTTACAGGCGTTATCTATCAAAGATCCCTTTCTAATCATTTGCCCTGATAGTGTCAGGCTCAGGACTGATCCGGCCTATCTACCTAAGGTAGTCTCTGAGTTTCATAGGTCTCAGGACATTATTCTTCCTTCCTTTTGTGGCAACCCTTCGGGACAGAGGGAGGAAGAATTTCACTGTTTGGACGTAAAGAGATGTCTGCTAGTATACCTTTCGAGATCATGAGAAATTAGAAAGTCAAGCAGCCTATTTATCTTATTTTCAGGGAAAAATAAGGGGCAGCAGGCATCCAGACAGACCATTGCTAGATGGATTAGACAGACCATATCTATAACATATGAGTGTAGTAATTGTCCCTTACCACCTAATATTAAGGCTCATTCAACCCGTTCTCTACATCCTGGGCGGAAAGAGCAGGAGCCACCATTCAACAAATTTGTCAAGTGGCAACATGGGCAAGTGCATCAACTTTTATCAAGCACTACAGAGTGGATGTACTGTCTCAACAAGATCAATCGTTTGGCAGAAAGGTGCTCCAGGCGGTGGTCCCTCCCTAGGTTAGTCTTTTTTTGCTATAAAGACTTTCTTGTTTATCTCTCAGGTTGTCCCGGATGACAATTAGAGAAAGACTCCTATTAGACCTACCGGTAATGGAGTTTCTGATTGTCATCCGGGACAAACATTATAACCCTTTCCCTATCTCGACTGCGCACCTTTCTTGTTACAGTTAAGATCACTGGGATCTAGTACATTCACCTTTTTTGGTGTTTTATGTCTTCCTTCATCTTGGTGTTTCTAGTCTTATATACTTTCAGACGCACTGAGGATGGAGGGTGGGCGGGGGCTTTGAATCTTCTTGGATTCGTGTTTCCACAGATCCGGGGCGGGACCGGATCTCAGGTTGTCCCGGATGACAATCAGAAACTCCATTACCGGTAGGTCTAATAGGAGTCTTTTTTTCCCCAAAATGCACGGCTATTGGAAAGTGCATCAGTTTTGCAGCATACAGTGTAAGAGAGGCCTAATGAAGGGGATTTTGCTGTATAACAAAAGCCTCACTTATAGCTTACCTTCATGAACGATGCAGTTTCCTGATCTACAGAAGTGTGGCGCTAGAATCACAGAACCAAGTTAAAAAGAATCTAAGGCGTCACAAAGTTAGAAAAGGAGAGGGAAGCTTCTGTATCATCCAGAGGCTTCCTAAGCGGTCCTCCAATTCCTGTAGTGGGAAGGAAATTATACTGTAAGATTTGCGGCAGCCCTGCGTATAACTTGCCTCCCCTGGATCCAGTGCTGCAATTCTCCCTCCATCCACTGGGTAGGGCTCTTCCTCTACAGTGAGATCGCTGTCTATTGTCATGTGACAAGCCGCAATCTCACCAGAGAGATAGAGAACTTCCGAGGACCGGAAGGAGGAATGGCTGCCGGCGTCTGGATCCCGGAGGAGGTGAGTTACAAACACCTACTGTGCTTGCATAGACCTGGCGGCTACCCTTAGTCAGGCTCGGCGATACTGCTCTGAACTTCAGATTTCTGGTCCGAGCAGTTGATGGTGATCCAACGAGTTGCATGTGTGGTTGGAGGACACCTGCACTCACGCTGGATTTCTAAACAATCTTTCCAACCAGCAACTGGGTGATTAAAGTCTAGCGTGTGTACCTTGCCGAAGTTGCATACAGTGTGGCGAATGAGAATAGGTGTTGGGTATTTACAATGCACAGCTTGCAGGGAAGCCATGCTGAGCGTGGCAGTTAGCCCTGCATGTCTATGAACTGTGTGCTCTATCGGGGGTAACTGTACATCTCCATGCCCCCTCACAGGCAAGAATAGATGGTCAAATGTACTTTGATTGGCCCAATTCTAATTTTGATTGGCCAATCACTGACCAATTTTACCACCTCCATGTAGTATGAGGGCCAACCGATGTTGAATTCTATCAACACATTGGTAGTTACTATGTGGTAGTGGTAAAATTGGATGTGTGTATTAGGGTTAAGATGAATACAAACTCCATGAAATTTGCATGCAAGCTGGAATTATTTGCATATTGTTACTTCGCTTTGTGTAGGCCAAGGAGCCTCGTGTTTTATTGCTAAAGGAAAGCTAAATTTTCATAAAAGAAAATTGATACAACACACTGCTGCTACAAAAGCCGTTTCAGGCTGCAGGTAGCTTTGACTTTCAGAATTGGCAGAAAATTTAAAATGTGCATGCTTGCAACTGTGACAGCTTTGTTGAATTTAGTGAGCAGAACATCCCAAATTTCCTCAGCGCACACTAAAGCCTGGTACATGCATCCAATTTTGATTGGCAACCCATTGGCCAATTTTACCATTTCCATGTAGTATGAGAGCTTACATACACAATCTTCTATTGCATTACCTAGCGTAAAAAGGTTTTGAGGCCTCTTTCACACTGGAGGCTGAAGGTGGTGAATATAAATAAGGCCCGGTTCACATTGGCACTAAAAATGGTGTGGACGGACTAGATCCAAACGTTGGTAAGTGGATCCTATATTAATCGGATCCATTCACCTTGCTCCCTTAGAATGGATCCCTTCTGCACTTTCTGCCAAACAGACTACAAGTTTGGGGAGGCTGCAAAAATTCAAGCGCAATAGACACGTTGCATTGACCGTGCGCTAACAGAAGGATCAAAAACTGATGTTTCATGGGTCCGTTTTCGATCCATTCAGTGTGAAGCAGACCTCGGTACTTTGGTTGGGCCTCAAACCAACTCTTGGCAGCATGTTTTGACGTATAGTGCTTTCATACTAAAGGCTGCCATACACTGGTCGATTGCCACCAGATCGTCCAGTAGATAGATCACTCTGTGATCGAATCTGATCAAAGAGGGATCTATTGGCTGCCTGCACTGCAAACAGATTTTGAATCGTGCCTACACTGCAGATTTTGAATCGATTTCACTATGAAACCGATTCACAATCTGTGGAGCTGCCGGTGCCGCCGCCCCCCAGTATACATTACCTGAACTGGTCGGCGCGAGTCCCCCCCGGCCTCCGCTGTCTCTTCTCCGCTCTGGGCTCCAGCTTCACTTTAGGTCTTCCCCGATAGGACCCGTCACCACCGTGGGAAAATCTAGTAGGGAATAATTTGTGCACGTATTATTTATACTGAAGCTAACGTCCTTTGCTGTACCTGTTTTGAATGCATGTTGTGTATTTTAGTCCACAATTGTGGAGCTCTGCACATGTATTGCAGGTAGTCAATTCGGGTGCAGCCTCTGTTTGGAAGCGCTGCCAATGTCTCCTGCTGTACAAAACTCATGTAAGTAAACGTATGGCTAGCTGCATCCATGTGCATCAATTTGCATTCAAATTATAGATTAGGACTAGTACATGATTTGCATTCAAGGCATGTATTTAGCCCTGTGGGGCTCTGCATGCCTCTGTTAGTCTACAATTCATTTGCAGCCTATGAGCGCTGTCATTTGTTTGATGTCACTTTAGTTCCTGTTGGGGGACGTTTAAACGGTAGAGGGCGCTATACTGTTTAAACTTCCTGTCAGGACAGGAAGAAGTGAAGCCAGCCAGAGTCCACCACGGAGAAGGGACAGCGGAGAGAGCGGGGACATGCGCTGCTGGAACAGGTAATGTATTGCCGCTAGCGTCGGTTGTCGGACATTGGAACAAACGTTCCTGACCCGCCGGCGATCGAGTGAAATCTTCAGCGCGGACAGATGGATGGGAACTATCGATTTTGGATGGAAATTGGTTGTTCAGTCAGCATTTGCGCATCGATTTCACAACAGATTTGATCACCGTGATCGAATCTGCTGTCTATCGGCGGGAAACCGTTTAAGGCTAATGAAACCCTGGTTTAAAAAACAAAAAAGCAGATACTCACCTAAGGAGAGGGAAGGCTCTGTCCTAATGAGCCATCCCTCTCCTCTCCCGGTGGCCCTGGTGCTGCGCTGGGTCCTCTGTTCTCATCCGATGCCGAGGGGACTTCGGGAGCCGAGTCCTCCCGAAGATGGACGGCGCACTGGCGAGTGTGTCATAGAGGGCAGTGTAGAGCGGCCCATCTTTCCAAAGCCTCCCTTCGGTTGGGAGACAGCGGTATTTGACCGAAACGGTCAAATACCGCTACGGGGGAGCCAGGACAGCAGCGGGCACCGGGAGAGGAGAGGGAATGCTCTATGGGACCCAGAGCCTCCCTCTCCTTAGGTGAGGATCTGATTTTTTTTTTTTTAAACGGTTCCCATTAGCTTTAAGTTTATAGGCACCTTAAAGCTCCGTATACAGATGCTAGATGAAAGTTGGTAGATCAAAACTGCCTCTTCCGAGAAGCCAGCGTGTGTAGAGCGGCCCCCAATCACTCTCAGCCATCAATCTGTTCTAGCAGATGTTTTAGTGCTTGCAGATTTATTGATAATGAAAATATACTTTTTTTTTTTTTATCACCATAAATTAAAAAAAAAAAAAGGAATCCTCCTACAGCTTCTTAGTCCTCTTTTTGAAGGATGGCTGAACTGCATGTCTGTGTAGAAGTCCAGCGTCCTTTCTGCTGCCTACGTGTGCAATTTAAACACAGCCGATTGTCCGCATTTGTAACACCACGAGTGTCAGCATTTGACACACAGTGTCATTTCTCTGTGGTAGAAAACCCTGACATTTGAGCGTGGAGGCAGCCCCAGGACCGCCGATCGGCGTAAGGTCCTGTGGGCCTGTTTTGCAGGAGATTGCACTCGCTGATGCCCATGCATACCTACTTGATCGCCACTAGGAGAATGTTAGACGTTGAAATCGTCTAATTAGTCTGTACAGCGCTGCGTGTCACACGGCTGTCCCCCTGGGAGAGACAGAAGCGATCTGCTGTTATAGGCTGAAGCCTATGACAGCCTATCACACTGATTGGCTGGCTGTAGGAGGGAGGGGGATTGGTAAAATAATAAAAAATAGGTTTATTTATTTAAAAAAAATAAACATTCTGAGAGAGATTATTGCCCACCAACAGAAATCTGCGTTGGTGGGCAGAAAGGGGGGAGGGTGGGAAATTACCGTATTTTCGGACTGTAAGACGCATTTTCTTCCCCAAAAGTTGAGAGAAAAAGTCCCTACGTCTTATAGTCCAAATACAGGGAGTCCCCAACTTACGATCGCCCGTCGATAGAAACCACCGATCCGCTGCCATGTTGGGGACTCCCTGTACTGTCCCCGGTGTCCTGCTGCAGTGTTCCTGTGTAGAGCTGCGGGTATTACTCACCTGACCTGATGCCTGCGTTAATCAGCTGCCTGGCGTCTGTCTCCGATATATTTCAGCAATCTTCCGCTCCCCCGTAAGGTAATTAAGCTGCGGCAATTTGCTCCGGGCATCACTCACCACGTGGTTGCAGACCGCGAGATCAGCCACCTAGCCGCCGGTACTTCCTGGTCGCGTCACTATAGACGCGACCAGCACTAAAGGAAGGAAGCGAGTGATGCCCGGAGCACTTGCCGCAGCTTAATTACCTTACGGGGGAGCGGAAGACTGCTGAAAGATATCTGAGATGGACACCAGGAACACGGAGGATGCCAGGACAGCAGCTTCTCACCGGTGGCATCAGATCAGGTGTGTTAAATCCGTGGGGAGAGGATAGTAGGAGAGCATGGGGGACAGGAGTAGGACACTGGGAACAGGAGGAGGACGCGGCAGGACATGTGGGCACAGGAGGTAGACATGAGGACACAAGGGGGGGGGAAGGGGCAGAAGGACACAAGGGGGGCACAGGAAAGAGGGCACAAGGGGGGCACAGGAAAGAGGTCACAAAGAGGGACAGGATGAGCCACAGAGGGAGGACACAAGGAGTCTCAAAGGCGAACAGGAGGTTGATAAAAAGGGCGATGGGAGAAGGACACCATAATTGGGGGGGAAACATCTGCAAGATGCCCCTGGACCATAGATGCACCAGGTTTAGCATATTTATTTTTCCCCTCACTTTTGCCCTCTAAACCCGGGTGCGTCTTATAGTCTGAAAAATACGGTACTTGTGTGCTGAGTTGTATGGTCCTGCAGTGAGGCCTTAAAGCTGCAGTGGCCTATTTTGCAAAAATGGCCTGGTCTTTAGGCAGAGCAGTGCTTTTCAGCGCTGCCAGATTTGGGCGCAGCCAGCACCGCCTTAGACTGTAATGGGAATCAGTCTATAGCGGCGCTCAGTGAGTAACGTCGGCTACGTCAGAAGACGGAGCTGAAGTTGCTTAAAAAACACAATAATTTGGCCTCCAGCAATCACTGGAAGCTGAATTATTTCATCCCCCCACTATCCATGGCAGCCTGGAGCAGTGGTGCTCACCGCCAGGTCGTGATCACGCTTACGCGTGGATTCACGACCATTTTGACGCATTCCGCCTCGGACACGCTAAGCCGTGAATAGATTTTCAACCACGAAAATCTGCTTCGGCTTCGCGTGAATGCGGACAGAAATCCGCATTCACGCTCGTGAAACCTGGCGCTGAAGTCGTGGTTAGCGGAAATGCGTCAAACTATGCGGAAGTGACAGATTGCAGGCCAATCAGAGGGCCCCAGCCAGGCCCTAGCAACCAATCACAGGAGGGGAGCTATGCCCTCCCCTCCTGAATATAAAGCGGCGGCCATGATGGAAAAGCTCTGTCCTTGCTAGACTGTGGTGCTGTGAGGATTATCTCCAGGCCATTGTTGTTTGAGCAAGTGCATTTATTGTGTTAATAACAAAGCGTTTTTTTTTGCTAACACTGCTCTTATACTGTACACAGTTAGCTAGTCAGTGAGTGATTGCTGTAGTTAGTTGTAGTCAGTGTAGTGGGAGTGTGGGAGTCTAGTGATTAAACTGTGTGTAGTGCAGGCAGGTTCAGTGCTGCAGTGTAGTCAGTGTAGTGGGAGTGGGGATTATCTGTGTGTAGTGCAGGCAGGTTAGTGCAGCTGCAGTGTTCACTTGTATATTCCAGTGACAGTTATACACTTGTACTATTTGCAGGCAGCCAGTCACACCGCCGGCGACGCCACTCTCTGCCAGCGCTGTTCATTCATTCTGTCAGTGACCTTGTGCCGTGCCCAGTGCCCACTGCTCGCTGGCTGGCATATAAGCATCTCATTACACATGTGTATATTATTTCAGTGACAGTTATACACTTCACTTGTACTATTTGCAGGCAGCCAGTCACACCGCCGGCACCGCCACTCTCTGCCAGCGCTGTTCATTCATTCTGTCAGTGACCTTGTGCCGTGCCCAGTGCCCACTGCTCGCTCGCTGGCATATAAGCATCTCATTACACAGTGTGACATCCTTGTGTGCCCACTGCATCCTTCAGTGACCTAGTTTTATATCCAGTGCCCACTGCTGTGCCCACTGCATCCTTCAGTGACCTTGTACTGTGCCCACTGCATCCTTCAGTGACCTAGTTGTATATCCAGTGCCCACTGCTGTGCCCACTGCATCCTTCAGTGACCTTGTACTGTGCCCACTGCATCCTTCAGTGACCTAGTTGTATATCCTGTGCCCACTGCTGTGCCCACTGCATCCTTCAGTGACCTTGTACTGTGCCCACTGCATCCTTCAGTGACCTAGTTGTATATCCAGTTCCCACTGCTGTGCCCACTGCATCCTTCAGTGACCTTGTACTGTGCCCGCTGCATCCTTCAGTGACCTAGTTGTATATCCAGTGCCCACTGCTGTGCCCACTGCATCCTTCAGTGACCTTGTACTGTGCCCACTGCATCCTTCAGTGACCTAGTTGTATATCCAGTGCCCACTGCATCCTTCAGTGACCTTGTACTGTGCCCACTGCATCCTTCAGTGACCTAGTTGTATATCCAGTGCCCACTGCATCCTTCAGTGACCTTGTACTGTGCCCACTGCATCCTTCAGTGCCGTTGTACTGTGCCTGGTGCATCCTACAGTGACCTTGTACTGTGCCCACTGCATCCAGTGATTCATTACTAGCAACATGTCTGGCAGGGTTTCGCGGGGTGAGAGGAAAGGGAGTTCAATTGCCTCAGCCACTTCTGGGACTGCTCCACGTCCAGGGAGAGGACGCCCAGCTGTACGTGGTCGTGATGCAGCAGAAAGGGGGGCAGCAAAGCCTGGGCCGAGTCAGCGGACGCCATTGTCCAAATATTTTAAAGTTTCTGGTCCCCGTGTGGTGGTTGAGCAAATGGAACCTGACGTATTCATGGACATCATGACTTCCTCCCAGACCTCTACTGTGAGCACCACTCCAAGCAGCAGCAGCAGCCAACGTCCCACGCTTGTTGTGACATCCACCCCAGCACCCACTGGTCAGCAGCCCTCCCAGGTTGACAGCGTTCTGTCCCTCAGTCCGGCATCTGGGAACCTGCTGATGCAAGAAGCTCAGGACTTACTGGGGACTGATGTGGCAGAGATTGAGATCGGGCCAGAATCACAAGCGTTGTTGAGTTCTGGTGATGAAGAAGAGGGGTCTGTGTCTGGGGATGTAGGGACAGAAGAGGAGGCGGGGGAGTCAGAGGAAGAGCTGGATTATTATGATGATGCTGCTGATGATGACGACGTTGTGGACCCTAACTATGCGCAGCCTGCTGAGTCCGGGGAAGAATGGTCAGAGCAGGATGACGAGTCACCTCGGCCTAGGCAAGGATATCGCCATATGTCGGGCAGGGGCATCGGCAGCAGTGGGCGTGGAGGAAGTAGACAGGACACTGCTTCAGCCGGCACCACCACCATGCAACCCCCGGCAACTACTACCACACATTGTTCCGCTGCACCCTCTGCTAGTGGGGGCCGCAGTCATGCCCGTTTCTAGCCCCGTGCGGGGCGTGCCACCGCCCGGGGCGCTGTTGGTAGGGGGCGCTGTAATGGAGGGGGGAGCCGGAGCCGCGGGGAGGGCAACCCGACCTCTCCCTCCCTCTCCCTCCCTCTCCCGGGCCACCCTCCGTGCTCCCCCCTCAGATGTATAGTGAGCAGCAGCAGCCAGGGAGGGAGCGCTGTATACAACTCACCTCCCTGGCTCCAAGCGCTGCTCTCTCATCGCCGGTCTTCTCCTCTCTGCATACACGCTTATACACACGCTGCTTCCTGTTTAGCCGGAAGGTGCGTATGTATACGCGTGTAGGCAGATGGGAAAAGACCGGTGACGAGAGAGCAGCGCTTGGTGCCAGGGAGGTATGTTGTATACAGCGCTCCCTCCCTGGCTGCTGCTGCTCACTATACATCTGAGGGGGGAGCACGGAGGGAGGGAGAGGTCGGGTTGCCCTCCCCGACAGCTACCTATCTAACCTACGCTGGGGGGCAGCTACCTATCTAACCTATCCTGGGGTGCACCTTCCTAATCTAACCTACGCTGGGGGGCACCTACCTAATCTAACCTACGCTGGGGGGCAGCTACCTATCTAACCTATCCTGGGGGGCAACTACCTAATCTAACCTACACTGGGGGGCAGCTACCTATCTAACCTATACTGGGGGGCACCTACCTAATCTAACCTACACTGGGGGGCAGCTACCTATCTAACCAACACTGGGGGGCAGCTACCTATCCTGGGGGGCACCTACCTAATCTAACCTACGCTGGGGGGGCAGCTACCTAATCTAACCTATACTGGGGGGCAACTACCTATCTAACCTATACTGGGGGGCACCTACCTAATCTAACCTACACTGGGGGGCAGCTACCTATCTAACCTACACTGGGGGGCAGCTACCTATCTAACCTACACTGGGGGGCAGCTACCTATCTAACCTATACTGGGGGGCACTTACCTAATCTAACCTATGGTGGGGGGCAGCTACCTATCTAACCTATACTGGGGGGCACCTGTCTAATCTAGCCTATACTGGAAGGGGGGGGCAGCTACCTAATCTAACCTATACTGGGTGGCACCTACCTATCTAACGTATACTGAGGGGCACCTACCTATCTAACCTATACTGGGGGGCAGCTACCTATCTAACCTATACTGGAGGGGGGGGGGGCAGCTACTTATCTAACCTATACTGGGGGCACTAATCTAACCTGTATTGGGGGCACCTACCTACCTAGCTAGCCTATACAGGTGACAACTATACTGGCTACCTATATTGGAGACACCTACCTAAATGACATATACTGGGGGCACCTACCTATCTATCTAACCTATGCTGGGGGCAACTATTCTGGCTACCTATATTAGAAGCACCCACCTAGCTAACCTGTACTGGGGCACCTATCTAACTTATACCGGGGGCGCCTGCCTATCTAACCTATACTGGGGGGCAACTATACTGGCTACCTATACTGGAGGTACCTACCTGGCTAACCTATAGCGGGGGCAACTATACTGGCTCACCTATGCCTGGCTACCTATACTGGGGTACCTATTCTTGGCTACCTATACTGGGGAGACCTATACTAAGTGAAACTAGACCTGGCTAACCTATACTGCGGGCACTCATACCTTGCTCGGGGGGGGGGGGGGGGGGCGCAATTTTTACACCCTCGCCCTGGGTGCATTTTAGCCTAGAAACTGCACTGGCCGCAGTAAATTAAAGTCACCAGTGTGGGATTGCTTTGACGAATGTACTGATGACAAAAGGTATGCGGTGTGCAGGTTATGCAGCAAAAGATTGAGCCGTGGGAAAAGTCTGAGCAAGATGGGTACCTCATCCCTCCAGGGCCACCTGAGAAGCCGCCACTGCCGCGAGTATGCGGAGTTTAAGAGGAAGCAGGCACTGCTGGCAGGGGTTCCTGAGAGCAGAAGGCCCACCAGCGCAGCAGCATCATCCCTCCCTCAGGGTCGTGAATCCCCCACAGCAGCAGCAGTAGTAGCACGCAAGCGCTCTTCCACCTCGGCTACTCAGGACACAGACATTGAGGCTGGCAGCCAGTGGTCGTCTCTCTTCTCTGTCTCCCCTGCATCCCAGCGTCGTCAGACCCTGCTGAGCGACACCTTTCAGGGTCTGACCAAGCCTCTGCCTCCAAGCCACAGGCGGATCCGCAAATTAAATGGCTTGCTGGCCCGGGCCATGGCATCACAGCTGCTTCCCTACTCCCTGGTGCAGGAGGGGAGCGCCATGCGGACGCTGCTCCAATTTGACATCCCCGAGTGGCAAGTCCCCAGTCGCCACTATTTCAGCAGGAGCGCGATCCCAGCACTCCACAAGTTTGCGGTGGAAAACGTGGCCCGTTCCCTGGACTACTCTGTGGGCAAGCGGGTCCTCGTGGAGTAGCAGATTTGGGACAGGTCGCTACTTGTCCTTTACGGCCCACTGGGTGACACTGATGGAAGGGAGGGAGGACAAGAGTGCATCAGCCCAGCTAGTGGTGCCACCACGCGGGATCAGGGGGGATGCAGAAGGGTCCTGTCACAACACTCCCTCTGCACCCGGAAAGCAAGCCCGCCTCGGCAGCAGCAGCGCCAAGCCTCGGCACTGCCAAGCCCTTTTAAAATTGGTGACCCTGGGGAAGGAGAGGCTTATGGCCACCAACGTCCAGGCCGCCCTCAGGAAGCAGGAGCGGAGGTGGCTGACCCCCAGAGGCCTGGAAGTGGGGTATGTGGCAGCCGATAACGGGGCCAACCTGGTGGCAGCAGTGCAGCAGGGAAACCTCCAGCACATCCCCTGCTTGGCCCACGTGCTCAATCTTGTGGTGCAGCGCTTCTTGCGCACCTACCAGGGGATGAGCGATCTGCTGCAGGATGCCTGGGCGGTGGTACGCTTTTTCCGCCTGTCAGCCACTGCCTCTGCACTCTTGTCCACCTTACAGCAGCAGTATGGAAGGCCACAACACCGGCTGATCATCGACATGCCAGTTCGCTGGAATTCGACTCTGGCCATGTTGGGGCGGCTGTGTCAGCACTGGCTGGCTCTTAGGGCCTACATGCTAGACCCAAGTGTCCCCAGCAACCAGCAAGTCCCCATGATTACTGCCACTTAGTGGACACTGATGCAGCAAGTATGCCTGGTGCTAAGTCCCTTCCTGGAGGCAACCAAGATGGTCAGTGAGGAGCGGGCCTCTGTGTGCCAGTGGGTGCCCTTGGTTTGTATACTGGAGCAGGCAATGGACAATTTAATTGAGCGTGGGGATGAAGCCCTGAGGCAGTTGGAAGAACAGGAGCAGATGGCAGCACAGTCCAGCTCAGAGGAGGGCTCACAGCAGGTAGTGGAAGAGTTGGAGGTCCCTAACCTGAATGAGGAGGAGGAGGAGGAGCAGAGTGCAGCAGGCGTTGTATGTGGATGGTGGTTTGAGGAGGACAACGACATGGCACAGGAAGAGGACAGGCATGCGTTATGGGACAATGGCGAGGACGAGGAAGATCTTGCTGGCAGGGCCCACTTGTTTCCCATGGCTGTGCACATGTTGCGCTGCCTTCGCAGGGACCCCCGGGTGATCCAGATGCGTTCAAGGGAGGACATCTGGATTACCTTGATGCTTGATCCCCGTCTGAAGGGGAAGCTGGGAGACTTCATGACGCCATCCACCACCGAGCAACGCACAAGGGAGTTGAAGGAGGCCCTTGTGCGCAGACTACTGGAAGCATTCCCCCAGCCTTCCACCCCCACTGTAACTGCTCTGCCAAGCCAGCAAGAGGTGCCTGCCATTGCCACTAGCAGCACAACAACAACCACCAGCAGCAGCAGCAGCAACTGGCGCCCCGGAGACCTGAAGAGCCTAAGCAAGAGCCTGTATGCAGTGCAGCTGCCCAGAACAGAGGTGCCCGCCACAGCATCCACCACCAACCAGCACAAGCAACGACTGACCACCATGGTGTCTGACTATATGGGGTCATCCAGCGGGCTCAATGACACCGACAGCCCCGTGGACCCCTTGGAGTACTGGGTCAAGAGACTGGACATCTGGAGCGAGCTTTCCCAGTACGCCCTGGAACTCCTATCCTGCCCTCCTTCCAGTGTCCTCTCAGAGAGATGCTTTAATGCGGCCGGTGGCGTGGTCACACAGAGAAGCGCTCTCGGCTCTCCCACGCCTCTGTGGACAAACTCACCTTCCTGAAAATCAACCAGGCTTGGGTGGAAGGTGAGTTCCGGGCCCCTATTGTCGGACACAGGGGGACATGAAGTGGCTGCTGCATGTGCTGTTGTTAACTATGCCTGCCTTTATACAGACAGTTACTACCTGCCTAGTGCCTACCTTGGTTAATTTTTTGGTGTTATGGTACTACTACCAGTAAGTTGCCATGGTCCTCCTTCTGAGCTGCTGAACTGACCGCCCGCTTTGTCCTCCTGACTCAGTCGCTACTACACTCTGCGTTCACACTGCCCGGGTCACTGGGTGCATTTAATTTTTTGGCCAGCACTATGACGCTGTGCTATTACTACTACCACCAGTATGTTGCCATGGTCCTTCTGTGCTGCTGAACTGACCGCCCGCATTGTCCTTCTCCTCCTGACTCAGTCGCTTCCACCAATGTACTCTGTCTGCGTTCACACTGCCCTGGTCACCGGGTGCATTTAATTTTTTGGCCAGCACTATGACGCTGTGCTGCTACTACTACCACCAGTATGTTGGCATGGTCCTTCTGTGCTGCTGCTGCTGAACTGAACGCCCGCTTTGTCCTCCTCCTCCTCCTGACTCAGTCGCTACCACGGTACCACCAATGCACTCTGTCTGCGTTATCACTGCCCGGGTCACCGGGTGCATTTAATTTTTTGGCCAGCACTATGACACTGTGCTGCTACTACTACCACCAGTATGTTGGCATGGTCCTTCTGTGCTGCTGCTGCTGAACTGACCGCCCGCATTGTCCTCCTCCTCCTGACTCAGTCGCTTCCCGCTGCTGCACTCTGCGTTCACACTGCCCGGGTCACTGGGTGCATTTAATTTTTTGGCCAGCACTATGACGCTGTGCTGCTACTACTACCACCAGTATGTTGCCATGGTCCTTCTGTGCTGCTGCTGCTGAACTGAACGCCCGCTTTGTCCTCCTCCTCCTCCTGACTCAGTCGCTACCACGGTACCACCAATGCACTCTGTCTGCGTTATCACTGCCCGGGTCACCGGGTGCATTTAATTTTTTGGCCAGCACTATGACACTGTGCTACTACTACTACCACCAGTATGTTGGCATGGTCCTTCTGTGCTGCTGCTGCTGCTGAACTGACCGCCCGCATTGTCCTCCTCCTCCTGACTCAGTCGCTTCCCGCTGCTGCACTCTGCGTTCACACTGCCCGGGTCACTGGGTGCATTTTATTTTTTGGCCAGCACTATGACGCTGTGCTACTACTACTACCACCAGTATGTTGCCATGGTCCTTCTGTGCTGCTGAACTGACCGCCCGCATTGTCCTCCTCCTCCTGACTCAATCGCTTCCACCAATGTACTCTGTCTGCGTTCACACTGCCCGGGTCACCGGGTGCATTTAATTTTTTGGCCAGCACTATGACGCTGTGCTCAGGCCCGGCCCTAGACTTTTTGCCGCCTGAGGCAATTTTCAAAGAAATCGTCGCCGCCGCCGCCCCCCCCCCCCCCCCCAAGCCGTTGTTGTGGGGGGCTGCCCGAGCTGGAGGGGATAGCGGGCAGGAAGGGGGTATTGGGCCTAGCGGCGGGGAGGGGGGTCGGACCCCCCCCCCTCCCTCACCTGGGTCCCCCGTCCTCTGCTCCCCTCCAGCTTTAAAAAGGTCCGTGCTGTGGCTGCAGCTATTCGTAAGAGGCAACGGGCGGGGATTACTCACCTCTTCCTCGTTCCAGGCCAGCATGCGCTCCACTGACGTCACTTCCTGCGGCGTAGCAGGAAGTGACGTCAGTGGAGCGCATGCTGGCCTGGAACGAGGAAGAGGTGAGTAATCCCCGCCCGTTGCCTCTTACGAATAGCTGCAGCCACAGCACGGACCTTTTTAAAGCTGGAGGGGAGCGGAGGACGGGGGACCCAGGCGAGGGAGGGGGGGGTCCGACCCCCCTCCCCGCCGCTAGGCCCAATACCCCCCTTCCTGCCCGCTATCCCCTCCAGCTCGGGTGGCCTTCCACACACATGGACGGGCGGGTGCCGCCCCCCCAGAAGTGCCGCCTGAGGCAAAAGTTTCACCCCGCCTCATGGGCGGGCCGGCCCTGGCTGTGCTGCTACTACTACTACCAGTATGTTGCCGTGGTCCTTCTGTGCTGCTGAACTGACCACCCGCATAGTCCTTCTCCTGACTCAGTCGCTACCACCACTGCACTCTGCGTTCACACTGCCCGTGTCCACTGACAACTCTGCTGCGATGTCATTGCTAATTGCTGCAAAAAAAAATAAATTACAAAAACCTCTCTGGGGCCTTTTTGGCGTCAGCCACTCATCCTCCTCCAGCGGTACCTTCGCCGCCAAGTGCCATTGGAACTCGCCTTCACCTCTTTGATTGCTTAACGCGTATATCCCTTTTTAAAACCACGTATTACCAATTAATAGCCCCATTTACAGTGGTGATTTGTCTTTAAAAGCCATTAAAAAAAATTTTGGGGGATTTTTTTATGTTGAAGTTATGTTGCCCCTTATCACCTCGATAATCCATGCAATTTGGGGGATTGTAGCATGTATGGGGGCTTTGTTATTAACGTTAAAAGAAATTCCGCCTCCGGGCGGAAATCCACGCGTGATTACGCCATTCACGGCAGAAAATCCGTGTGGTTGCGTGGACGCGGACGAAAATCCGCATGCGGCGGGGCCGAATGCGGATTTTTTTTTTGCAACCACGCGGATTGCCGAATTCGTGGATGAGGCACATCCGAGCACCCCTGGCCTGGAGGGGGAATAGTAATACGGGCCGGACTTGTGCAGAAGCAGGATCAGCCATATACTGGCTGAATCCTGTGCCCAAGTATATCGGTGCTGATTTCAAATGTACGCTCTTTAGGGGGTTTAAGCCTGTGGTTAACTGACACCTGATGCAGAAACAATAATTTGAGGGCTCTGCCATTATAAAGAGCAGTTACACTGTGAAATCTGGGTGCCTGTATTGTAGATGCGGGTGTGCAAATTTCACTGTGTAACTGCTTTTTATAATGATGCCCTCCAAGTTTTTGCCAAGGGTGCCCAAATTTCCTGCTTCTTCCAGTCAGAGCACCAGGGCTGTGGAGTTGGAGCAATTCTGGGTACCTGGAGTCGGTGGTTTCATAAACTGAGTTGAAGTCAGATAATTTTTGAACCAAATCCATAGCCTTTGTAAAAATTAGACAAAGGAGTCGGAGTAATTTTGGGTACTTGGAGGTTTCATAAACAGAAGAGTTGGTTGATTTTTGTACTGACTCCACAGCTCTGTGGAGCATGACTGCAGCAAACAGACAGTGAATTTAATCCCATTGGCTGTGTGTCTGAAGGGGGTTAAGCAGGCAAATGGGAATTTCTAGACAGCCTGCATGTCAAAGAGTGTATGCACCCCCCCTCCCCCAAAGTTTTTGAGATTAGAAAGAACGACACCTCTAGTCAGGTATACCATAAAGACATTCATAGGAAAGATATGTTCTATAGTTCAAACCACACCGGTCCTTTCTATCCTGGTATATTTTCCTTAAAGGGGAACTGAAGAGAGAGGTATATGGAGGCTGTCATGTTTATTTCCTTTTAATCAATACCAGTTGCCTGGCAGCCCTGCTGGTCTATTTCTCTGCAGTAGTATCTGATTAAAACCAGAAACAAGCATGCAGCTAGTCTTGTCAGATCAGACTTATAAGTCTGAACCACTGAAACACCTGATCTGCTGCATGCTTGTTCAGGGGCTATGGCTAATAGTATTAGAGGCAGAGGATCAGCAGGGCTGCCAGGCAACTGGTATTGTCTAAAAGGAAATAAACATGACAGCCTCTCTCTTGAGTTCCCCTTTAATATGAAGACAAATGAAACAGGATATAAAGGACCAGTATGGTTTGAATGATAAAACTCTTATCCTTTTTATCATAAAATCTTTACGGTATGCGTGACTAGGGGTGTTATCATCTGGGGTGTGGCAGGTGCGTGGATTAAGTGTCCCTTTTCCCAGTACGTCTGCTCAGACAGCACCCCTAATGAGACTTGTCTCCCTCCGAGCAACGGACAGGAAGCTGCAAAAGATTTAAAAATTTGCATAATCAGGCGGTCAATAGTATAAATAGGCATAGTCTCTCACTCTACCTTCAGTTCTAGTTTCCTGTCCGGACGTGAAGGAGGGAGAGGTCTCAAGGTGCCATCCGGTCAGATGACTGGGGCTTGCTGCAAGGTCTCCTGATAGTCCGCTCCAGGGGAGAGCGGTATGATGTGACTAGCAGCATTCAGGAGGCTTCTCCCAGCAAGGCGGCAGATTTATGCGCGCAGACGCGCGCTCCAGGAACTTCCGCTCGGAGAAACCGGAAGTCGTCACGCAGAGGCGTCCCACGTGACCAGGAAGCGCTGCAGAGCAGTTAGCGGCAGGGGCCGCGGCGGGACAGCGCCAGCTGAACGAAATGTATCAGGTGATTGGGGGTAATTATGCAAATCACTTTGCCGATAGTTGAAAAGCCACCTTGTTTCCCATATCTCAGATGTCGGCTGAGATCATGGAGGACGCTGCAGGATCCTCTACTGCATTATCTGTGGAACCTGGCTCTGAATCCTCTCTGGCAAGTAGTCTGCGAGGCATACTGCTTAGCTAGTATCTAGTTTTGTTGGTGGTTTTTTTCTGCTAAGAGGATTATGTAGCTAACATAGGCTTATTGTTTGTTTGTATTTTAGCCTAAAAAGTCTGACAAGGTGGATAAGTCGGGGACACATTCCAGTCAAGACAAACGCTCAGACAGCAAGGTTGAAAGGAGATGTGCTATTTGCAATAACCGTGTATCTTCCAGCTCTAGAAAATTATGCCAGTCCTGTACCGATAAAGTAGTGAAAAATGAGTCTCCTGCTGTATTTAAAGACTTGATGGGGTGGATGAGAGCGGAGATGGCTACAGCTATTAGGGAAATAAAGGACTCTGCTATGGCTTCCTCCTCTGCAGCCGATGCTGCTGCCTCATCTGTCACTATGCCTCTAGTTAATCCACTTGCTAGTATTGTCTCTGATGCACCTCCTGCCTCTCTCCCACCAGTATCCCCAGCAGGCTCTATTGTGAATTTGCCTCTCCCTATCGGTGCTAAGAGGAAGAGGTCTGCTGAGGATGTGATTGAATCCGATTTATCAGAAGGGGAGATTTCTTCTCTTGAACAACTTTCAGAAGAGGAAGTTGGGGAAAAAGGAGATAAATCCCAGAAATTTGCCTTCTCCCCAGAACTGATGAGAGATTTTATTTCTGCCTTACATAGTACCATGGGTATTAAAACTGAGCAGAAATCCTTGACACCCCTCGACCAAATGTACGAGAGCTTGGCGGACCCCCAGTCACATTTTATTCCTGTCCATTCCTCTCTCAAGTCTATGATTAAGAAGGAATGGGACATGCCAGAAAAGAGGGCCTTTTGGCCGCGATCTATGTCCAAACGTTATCCCTTCAGTCCCGAAGATTCGGGGTTTTGGGGTCCTCCGCCAAAGCTTGACCCATCATTGTCTAGGGTGTCAAGGAAGACTGACCTATTATTTGAGGATTTCGGGAATCTTAAAGATCCCATCGATAAAAAGATGGACAATATCCTACGTAGAGCCTGGGAGTCTTCCTCTCTGACCTTCAAGCCTGCAGTTGCATCCACAGCAGTGGGTAGATCAATGAAAACATGGCTTTTAGAGATGCAGGCCAAGATTGCTTCAGGAGTACCTAGGGAGGAGATACTCAAAGATTTTCCCAACTTGTTTAATGCAGCTGATTACCTTACTGATGCCGCTGATGACTCTGTTAAGCTAACAGCAAGAACCACTGCTCTAGTGAACTCTGCCAGAAGGGGAGTTTGGGTTAAGACTTGGGGAGGCGATAACTCGTCTAAGTCAAAACTCTGCGGCATTCCTTGTGAAGGGGGTCTTTTGTTCGGTTCTAAACTGGACGAGACCTTAGATAGAACAGCTGACACAAAGAAAAACTTTCCCACTAGGAAGAGATCTTTTCAGTTTAAACGGCCCTTTCGTGGGCCATCAAAGCCAGAGAGTAACGATAAAGCAAACACAAAAAGGAGATGGGCCCCTTATAGGAACCAGAGGAACAAGCCCAACAACCCCCCGATTACCAAGTCAAATAGACAATGACATCAGGCTCCCAGTGGGAGGAAGACTTTCCCACTTCTTCGAGACATGGCAGCTCTACAGAACAAATCCATGGCTCCTACACATTGTATTAGAAGGGTACAGAATAGAATTCGATGTCACGCCTCCTCAGAGATTCCTTCTCACTCCCTTACCTTCAAACAGGCTAAAACAGCTTGCTCTTCAGAACGAGGTAAAATCTCTACTCCACAAGAAGGTAATCAGGGAGGTTCCCTCATGTCAGAAAGGCCAGGGGTTCTATTCGCCAGTATTTCTGGTCAAAAAGGCTCAAGGGGACTTCCGCTTCATTATCAACCTGAAGGGTCTAAACAAGTCAGTAACATACAGAAGGTTCAGGATGGACAACATTTTGTCTGTGATTCGTCTCTTACAGAAGGACTGCTTCCTGGCATCCCTGGACCTGAAAGATGCTTACCTGCACATTCCTATCCACCTGTCCTCGCAGCAATTCCTCAGATTTGCAGTCCTGCTGGACGGAGAGGTAAGACACTTTCAATTTAATGCTCTCCCCTTCGGATTAGCCTCAGCACCATGGTTGTTTACTAAGGTCATGGCAGAAGTACTTGCAGTTTTGAGAATGCAATCAATTAATATCATAGCCTATCTGGATGATTTACTGATTTGGGGTTCATCTGCAAGCTTAGTGAGTTCCCATCTTGACTCTTGCATAGCCTTCCTTCAGTCGTTAGGGTGGCTAGTAAACTGGGAAAAGTCTTCCTTATCTCCTTGCCAGAATATGGAGTATCTAGGGTTCAATGTTGATACTTTGAATGAAAGAGTTTTTCTCCCTGATAGGAAGATCTCTTCCATACTTAATGCTGTTCTCTCTTTTCAGACATCAAGAAGCATTTCACTGAGAAAGGCAATGGCGATGTTGGGACTATTAACAGCTTCGTTCCCTGCGGTTCAGTGGGGACAGTTTCACTCGAGAAGCTTACAGATATGGATCTTAGGAAGTTGGAACAGGAAGCAATCTTCCCTAGACAAGAAGGTGATGATCCCGCACGATGTCAAAGTATCGTTGCTATGGTGGCAGATTCGAGACCTTCTTTCAAGGGGGCGTCTCTGGCAGTATCCAAATCAGACAATTATAACTACGGATGCCAGTTCGTGGGGATGGGGAGCCCACCTGGATCTTCTTCCAGCCCAAGGTCGTTGGTCAACCAAGCTGAGGTCTCGCTCGTCAAACAGCAGAGAACTGGAAGCGGTATGGCAGGCATTACAGTCTTTCAGCAGCCACATCAAGGGCCAGCATGTTTTGATAAGATCAGACAACAGCAGTGTGGTGGCATACATAAATCGCCAAGGAGGAACAAGAAGTCATCTTTTGTGGCGTCAGTCATCTCGAATTCTAAACTGGGCAGAGGAAAACCTGGATTCCCTAAGCGCCAGCCATTTGAAGGGAACATCGAACCATCTGGCCGACTTCTTAAGCAGAAAGACCCTGGACCAGAACGAGTGGACTCTCAAGCAGGAGGTCCTTCAACAGATTACGGACTTATGGGGGTGTCCGGAGGTAGATTTATTCGCCAGGAAAGTAAATACGAAGTATCAGAAGTTTTGTTCGCTCCATCCACGAGACAAGCCTTGGGCGATAGATGCCTTCTCCATGAACTGGGGTCACCATCTGATGTATGCATTCCCCCCATTGCCTCTCATACCCAAGGTCTTGAACAAGATCATACGGGATCAGGCTCGAGTGATATTGATCGCACCATTTTGGCCAAAAAGACCTTGGTTCACGTTACTACAGACTTTAACGATATCTCAGCCAATCACCCTTCCTCTCCTCCCGGACCTTCTGTCTCAGGGACCTGTGTTTCACCAGAATCTACATCTACTTCATCTTACAGCATGGAACCTGAGTGGAAATTGTTAAAGGCAAAGGGACTCTCTGATGGATTGGCGGAAACTCTTATCCAGAGTAGAAAGAAGGTGACTCGTCAGATTTATCAAAAGGCCTGGAGAGTGTTTAATGAATGGTGCAATGAAAAATCTATGCTCAATAACTCTGTCACATCCGTGCTGGAATTTTTACATGATGGTTTCCTGAAAGGACTCAGTATAAGCACCCTTAAAGTACAAACTTCTGCTTTGTCTGTATTTTTGGAGAGGAGACTGGCTCAGGAACACTTAGTGATCCGTTTCTTTGAAGCTTTAAAGAGGATTAAGCCTACTATAAGGTCTAGAGTACCTACTTGGGACTTGAATACAGTCCTTCAGGGGCTTTGCAAAGCTCCGTTTGAACCCTTAGAACAGGCATCAGACAAGATGGTAACCCTTAAGACTGCATTTCTATTAGCCATCACTACTGCTAGACGACTGGGGGAATTACAAGCTCTTTCTATCAAGGAACCATACTGTGTGATATCTGATGATCGAGTTACATTGCGGTTGGACATTGCCTTCCTTCCCAAGGTTGTATCGACATTTCATAAATCTCAGGAGCTGTATATTCCTTCTTTTTGTGCTAATCCAGCTAATGATAAAGAAAGAGAGTTGCATCTCTTAGATGTAAGGAGATGTCTGCTTTATTACCTGGAAAGAACTAAATCATGGAGACAGACTGAGGCAATGTTTGTCATCTTTTCCGGAAAATCTAAAGGAAAAGGAGCATCTAAGACCACTCTGGCTAGATGGATAAAACAGGCTATAGCGACAGCTTATCAGATTCAAGGCAGACAGCTATCTTCACCAGTGAGAGCACATTCGACGCGAGCTGTTTCAACCTCATGGGCAGAGAGGGCTGGAGCCTCCATCGAACAGATATGCAGGGCAGCTACCTGGTCCAGCCAGAATACATTTATAAAGCACTATAGACTTAATGTGTCAGCTAACGCTGATTTATCATTTGGCAGAAAGGTTCTGCAGGCTGTGGTCCCTCCCTAAATATATATATGTATCGTGTATATCGTCTCATTAGGGGTGCTGTCTGAGCAGACGTACTGGGAAAGACCAAAATTACTTACGGTAACGTCTTTTCCAGTAGTCGCGAAGACAGCACCCCTACAACCCACCCTGGGTACAAAGATAATAATAATAATAATATATATATATATTTGTATATATATGCATATATATATATAGAGAAAGAGAGATATTAAAAACATTAAGCATCATTTGGTGTCCGTGTCGTTTGTATAGAACTGAAGGTAGAGTGAGAGACTATGCCTATTTATACTATTGACCGCCTGATTATGCAAATTTTTAAATCTTTTGCAGCTTCCTGTCCGTTGCTCGGAGGGAGACAAGTCTCATTAGGGGTGCTGTCTTCGCGACTACTGGAAAAGACGTTACCGTAAGTAATTTTGGTCTTTTCTCATCTCAAAAAGTTGGGAGGTATGTTATTATTAACACTTTAAAATTAGTAATATATCAATTTAAAGGACCTAAATAAAGTTTAGAGTTAAACACACACATTTTTTTAATATATATATATATATATATATATATATATATATATATATATATATATATATATATATATATATATATATATATATATATATATACATAGAAAGAGGGAAACATGACAAGGAAAGAGGGACCGGGCTCCCAAAGAGGGGATTGTCCCTCCAAAAGAGGGACAGTTGGGAGCTATATAACATTTGAAAATAAGAACTATATCAATATAAAGGATGGGAATAAACTTTAGAGTCAAACTAGTTTTCAGGAGAAAAATACATATATGTACATGAGTCCTGAAAAGAGGACAAATGAGGAAGAAAGAGGTACAGAACTGGGTTCCCAAAGAGGGAGTGTTCCTCCAAAAGAAAACCAGTTGGGAGCTATGCAATGATTGTAGCCCACTAATTGATTACTTTTTATTAAAGATAAATAAAGACTTGCAGGCTTGATATCCTTGTATAACTATTTTAACAAAAATCTATCTTGCTTAAGCATTTTCCCCTAACAGTATCAGTCTTATCCTATGTTCTATTCCCAGTACAGTCAGAAGGCAGCCTCCATCTTTCTCTCCCCTTGCTGTTCCACCCACATCCCTGCCATAACAAAGAAGACCCTTCATCAACATGGCCCCCGGGTCACGTGACCCCTCTCTAGCGGCCATCGCTGAAGCGGGAACCCCACCCTCTCCTGCAGTCGGCCAGCGAGGCCTTGCCAGCACTCAAAATGGCGCACTGCTAGCGGCACGTTGGCTGAGGAGCGGTGCGTCGTGACGTCACGCTGCGGGGAGTAGCCAATGGGTGGGGAACTTGTGGACTGAGGCGGCGGTGCGGCGTCAAGACGTTCTCACTCAGTGGTTTCCCTCAGTCGGAGCGGTGCGAGCTGGTGACGGTGATCGGGATGGGAGTGACAGTGGACACAATCAGCAACGGGGACGGTAATGCGGCCTGAGGGGGCACGTTGTGAGGGGAAGGGAGAGCGGGACTGGGAGGACTCTTCTTCCGGTTGCACGCTGGGCGACTACAAGTTGCAGCTTTCCCGCCCGTATCTACCCCCCTCAGCCTAGTGCTGCGCAACACAGACTCTCTCCAGAGTGTATAGAGGCCTGAGGGGCGCAGGGAGTTCTCAGCTGTGCTACGGGGCAACACCTATGTCATATTTCCTTCCGATATCATGTATTTATATAGCGCTGCCTTTATCCCTTACCTAGTCTAATGTGCTACCATATTATGTATTTTTATAGCACTGACCTCTTCATCACTGTATAGAGTAGATAGTCATGTCACTGACTGTCCTCAGAGAGGATCACAATCGAATCCTACCATAGACCTAGTCCAGTGATCTGCAAACTTGGCTCTCCAGCTTTTGAAGAACTACAAGTCCTACAATGCATTGCAGGAGTCTGACAGCCACAGTCATGATACATAAAGGCAAATGCATTGTGTAGCTTGTAGTTCTTTTAACAGTTGGAGAGCCAAGTTTGCAGATCACTGTCATAGTCTAATGGGCTACCATATTATTATGTATTTATATAGCACTGGCCTCTTCTGCAGCACTTTACAGAGTACATAGTCATGTCACTGACTGTCCTCAGAGGAGCTGACAATCTAATCCTACCATAGTCATAGTCTAATGTCCTACCATATTATTATTATGTATTTATATAGCACTGGCCTCCATTCACGGAGCATTATCAAACGTTTATTAAACACTTTATCAAGCGTTTGATAATTTACCTCATGGGTAAAATCTCATTTTAAATTCACTACGGTGTTATATATTTATCGAATGTTTTACCGATAAAACGTTCAATAAATATATAACACCGTAGTGAATTCAAAATTAGATTTTACCCATGAAGTAAATTATCAAACGTTTGATAAACGTTTGATAATGCTCTGTGAATTGAGGCCACTGACATCTTCTGCAGCACTTTACAGACTACATAGTCATGTCACTGACTGTCCTCAGAGGAGCTCACAATCTAATCCTACCATTATCATAGTCCACTGTCCTACCATATTATGTATTTACAGTATGTATGTATGTGTATATATATATATATATATATATATATATATATATATATATATATATATATATATATATATATATATATATATATATATATATATATATATATATATAAATTTTTTTTTTATTTTTTTTTTTATATATAACTAAATTACATCTATGCTGTAAGAATAGAGCCTGGTGTCTAGCTGTGTCACTAATAGAGATGGTCGATGAGATGGAAATAATTCTGCGTTTATGATGGTTTATGCACTCACTTTGCTCATGAAATCAAATAATTTGATATGTTGTTAAAATTTGTTTGACTACGAATTAAAGGGTACCTGAGACAGATGAAAAGTTTTATACATGCCGCCCCCTCCAGGCTAATCAGTCCCTCGGTGCTGTCCTCCGACCACCTGGATCTTCTGTTATGAGTCACAGTAATTCAGCCAGTCAGCGCAGTCCGGCTGCGTGCCGCTCCCGCAGCCAGGAGCATTCTGCACCTGTGCAATAGTGCTGCGCAGGTGTAGTGCGCTCCCGGTGGCGGAGTGTGTGCATGCGCACTACGCCTGACTGCCTCAAGTACCTGGACACATAGCAGAAGATCCAGGTGGCGGAGGACGACAGCAAGGGACTGATTAGCCTGAAGGGTGCAGGAGGAAGTCCCAGGTATGTATAAGACTTTAATTTCATCCATCTCAGTTTTACTTTGTTACATAGTAGTACTATACTCTACATATGCCCTCCCCACAGAGCTGCAGGGAATCCACTGAGAATGTTGTGCACATTGAACACAGATTGTGCATGAAGAATGTGTAATAGCGGAAGAATCGCCTAATTCTCCTGCAGAGTACCTGTACATCACTCTTACATGTACCCAGTTATATTGCCTAGGACTTGAGCCATGTTCAGATTGTGCAATAGAGGAAGATTCCCCTCCTTCCCCTGCAGAGTACCTGCACATCTCTTACATGTACCCACAGTTACATAGCCTAGGGCCTGATAGATGATCTTTGTTCCTGTCTGTACCTTCTACAAGTACTCTTATCAAGGATTAGTTTTAGTCTATGACTAAAGGTCCGTACACACGCCGGACTGGAGGCAACGACGGGTCCGTCGTTGCCTCCCGCTGGGTGGGCGTGCCAACGACAGTCCGGCGTGTGTACGCACTGTCGGCGGACTGATACGGCTGTTTCTGAGCGATCCGCCCTGCGGATCGCTCAGAAACAGCCGTATCAGTCCGCCGACAGTGCGTACACACGCCGGACTGTCGTTGGCACGCCCACCCAGCGGGAGGCAACGACGGACCCGTCGCTGCCTCCAGTCCGGCGTGTGTACGGACCTTAAGGCCTCTTTCACAGTGTGACGTTAAAGTCGCACGTTAATTAAACAAACATTTAACGCGGAATAATGCACTGCAATGAAAAATCAATGCCCCGTTCAGTGCACACGTTGCGTTGGTGTCTAACGCTGCACGTTAAGTGAAAGTACTGCAAGCTATGCCTATTATACACGTTTTTAGCTGCGTTAGACTGTTTGCACATACTCAGTAATGACATACTTTTTTCCTGTAACTCTCCAGGACAGGTACACTATGAGACTTGACTCCTCACAGGAAACATCCAATAGGCCTCTCTATAAATTAAATTAAACCACCGGTGTCCGGCAGTATGGATGTTTCCTATTCCTGGGAACAGGTCTCTCTATAGTGCTGCAGTCCTGGAGAGCCTGGGGGGCTAAGGAGTTGTTGGCACGGAGGCTGGAGGGGTCAGGGGTGCCGACTGTATGTCCCTGGATCCGGTCTGTTTTACCTTCTTGGCCGGCTGGCCTGTGAGCAATTGCGGGAGGAAGAGGGCCGCGGCGAAGACGCTTTGTGGCAGTGGCCGCCGGCTAGGATGTGGACGCGGGGAAGGCAGAGGCATTTGCGGAGGCAGGGAGCCAGAGAACGCCTGTTTCTCTTATCCAAAATGGCGGCACGGATGTTTCCGGCGCCGTCTGACGTCATATCCGGGCGCCGGATTGAAGAGCCGCAGCGGTCTGGCGTCCTGCGCATTGCGGAAAAGAGCCATGGAGGAAAGTTCAGCGGAGAGTGGTTCTGCGGTGGCACCAGTGGTTATCCCCACTGAAGTGCATGCGGAGACCCCCGCTGCCTCCACTGCGGGAAAGCCGGAGGGCGCTATGCAGATTCCAGGAGCGGTGAGACCACTATAGACAATCCTAGTGTTGTCTTACTTATGCTTACATCTGTGTTGAGCTTCTATTTGGCTGTTTGTAGTGTCTGTGTTTACACTATTAGGTGTTGTTCACACAATGTTGGCTAAGTAACCCCTTTACTATTTTATTAGGTGTGGGGGCTTTTTTCTTTGTTCATAGTATGTAGCAAGCACATGGCTGGGTGCATGCAGTTAGTGCATTTTCACAGGGTGTGGGCCTGTGTAATAGTTATGGTTATTTATTATCAGGCTGATTATTTGTGTGATTATGTCTTTCAGACTGCTAATACAGAAGCGGGTGAAAGCTCTGCGCCCAAGCCTTCTAGGCGTTGCCCTGCTTGCAATTTAAGATTTTCTACTTGTGTTAAAACATTCTGCAAGCAATGTACTTTTAGGAGTGCTTAGCCTCCTTAGCGGTAACCCCGTGTGTGACACTGGGTAAGCCGCCGGAGGGTGCCGCTCAGGCCCTGCTGGGCCGATTCAACTTTTTTTTTTTTGCTGGACGCAGCTAGCACTTTGCTAGCTGCGCCAGCATCCCGATTGCCGCGCGCCCGATCGCCGCTATTCGTTGCGGCGCGCGCCCCCCAGACCCCGTGCGCTGCCTGGCCAATCAGTGCCAGGCAGCGCCGATGGGTGGATCTGGAGTCCCAATGACGTCCCGACGTCGCTGACGTCATCCCGCCCCGTCACCATGGCGACGGGGAAGCCCTCCAGAAAATCCCGTTCCTTGAACGGTATTTCCTGATCGGAGATCGCCGAAGGCGATCGAAGCGGGCGGGGGGATGCTGCTGAGCAGCGGCTATCATGTAGCGAGCCCTGGGCTAAAAATTTTTTTTTTTTTTTTTTAAACTGCTGCGCTGCCCCCTGGCGGAATGTTTCTAATCATCAATTGGCACCAGTAAAATTAATTATTCACAAGTAGAGCGCTACCCAGCTGTGTGCAAGCTATTCAATCATATAAACAAAAAAAGGTTAAAAGCGCTACATAAAAAAAAATGCAAATTTCCATAAAATTGCACTACTCAGTACATAAGTCCACCACTTATATGGCCACACTTAGAGTTCATCAGAAGCTGAAATTGCTAGCCAATTGTGTAGCCACACATAAAGTTCATCTGAAGCTGTAATTGCTAGGGTTCACTCCCCCCTTCAGGTCCCCACTCACCAGATATAGCGGCCTATGTGGGCCCGTCACAGCATCTGAGGTATTGGCCACCTCACAGCCTCTCGATCCAATTTCCGTCTTTAGTGTGTAGGCTAGATGTCGTCAGCTCCAGTGCAGCCCGGTATCAGTATTAGCACCAAAAAGGAAGCAAAAACGCTAACATAGCGTAAAAATATCCTCTATTTATTGGTAAAATGTCATATAGGACAATAAAATATGTGCATCTAGCACAAACTTACAAATGTGTACAGTAAAAATAACGGTAAGTTTTTTTTTTTTTTTTTTTTTTTTTTTTTTAAGCCTTAAGCTGGCTCTGACAAAAAACTTGCGCTGGTGAACTCGCGCAAAAAGTCTATGTCCCCAGCAATATACTCGGTCGGCCTTGGGGTCTAGCAGGGTTTTCGCAGTTTGACTTGCGTCACAGATGTATCTGTACCCCCAAAGAGTATAGTAACCTCACCGCTAACAAGAGAACAACGCGTACCGACGTTCCGCGTCCGGTGACGTCACGCACTCAGCACATACCTTCGCCCAACGCGTTTCGTTGCTAAGCAACTCATCAGGGGCTACGGAGCTGACGGCGCGACGTTACTTATAGCCACCGGTCAGTCCCAGCTGCCAGCCACTCACATTAATGTAACTTATAATGCATCATAACCCACCCCATGTGCATAATATACATACATGTATTAGCTATACACATTTAATTCGGTGTTTCAATTTTTTCCAGAATTCTGCATAGTTGTCATTGCGCCACCCAGTGGATAAACCACCAAACATCTATAATAAGCCAACTAAGGCTGTGAATAGCACCCTTAACACCCTTATCAATGAGAGTCAATTGTGGACGAGTTAAGGTCTCTCCGCTTAGACTAAATATCCCCTGGCCAACTAATTTCTTAGCCTTTTCTCTTCTCCCCCCTCGGCATCCTCTTCTATAGAGGAGAACTAAATTTTCTGGTTGGAGATGGGGATACATACACTAAATTGCGTGGAGACCCCACTAGGGCTGCACGGTTTTTCGGTTCAAAACCGAAACCGCAGTTCGAGGCAAGACGATCTGCTGATCGTCAGTGCCTTCGGTTTTTCGGTCCGCTGTCTAACTTGCTTCTGGCCCCGCTGTGCGCTGATTGGCCAGAAGCAGTGAATATGCATAAGTGTTAATGAGCGGGCGGGGGGGCGGATCCACTCGAGCGAGCAGCGGGCACATGCAGCATTACTAATCACTGCCTAGCGATGGAATGACGGCAGCGGTAGGCGGAGCTGTATGCTCTGTACAGCTCCGCCTACCGCTGCCATCATTCCATCGCTAGCCAGTGATTAGTAATGCTGTATGTGCCCGGCCGCTCTCTCGAGTGGATCCGCCCCCCGCTCATTAACACTTATGCATATTCACTGCTTCTGGTCAATCCGCCCACAGCGGGGCCAGAAGCAGTGATCCTCAACACTAACGGTTTAACTAACAACATTAAGCTCGACTGAGATTTTCAGCTTGTGCTGCAAGGAGGGCACGTCTGAGTCAAGCGCAGATAGTACCAGACTGGTACTAGCGCTTGACTCAGACGTGCCCTCCTTGCAGCACAAGCTGAAAATCTCAGTCGAGCTTAATGTTGTTAGTTAAACCGTTAGTGTTGAGGATCACTGCTTCTGGCCCCGCTGTGCGCGGATTGGCCAGAAGCAGTGAATATGCATAAGTGTTAATGAGCGGGGGGCGGATCCACTCGAGAGAGCGGCCGGGCACATACTGCATTACTAATCACTGGCTAGCGATGGAATGATGGCAGCGGTAGGCGGAGCTGTACAGAGCATACAGCTCCGCCTACCGCTGCCGTCATTCCATCGCTAGCCAGTGATTAGTAATGCTGCATGTGCCCGCCGCTGGCTCAAGTGGATCCGCCCCCCCCCCCCCCCCCCCCCCCCCCCCGCCTGCTCATTAACACTTATGCATATTCACTGCTTCTGGCCAATCAGCGCACCAGCGGGGCCAGAAGCAAGTTACAGACAGCGGACCGGGCATTACGGACCGTGAACAACCCCCCCCCCCCCCCCCCCTCTCAAGTGCAAAAAGCAGTATTTGAAAAAATCGGGGGAAAATCGAAATTGCGATTTCTGAGAGAAAAATCGCAATTTCGATTTTCCCCTAAAATCGTGCAGCCCTAGACCCCACTAAGGAGTACTTTGGGGAATTGAGAGAAATTCTAAAGAACGGACTCAAATTAGGAATATTGAATGACAAAGAATATGAATATCTTTTGCCCACTGCACCACGTATCCCTGTCATTTACCAGACACCAAAGGTGCATACAAATCTTGAAAGGCCACCAGGACGCCCCATTATTAGTGGCATGGGATCACTGATGCATAGATTGGGCCAGTACCTGGACACTATGTTGCAGGTGGCAGTGGCACATATACCACATTTACTTAGGGATACTGGACATGCACTGCGGGTACTTGGGGGTGTGCGGGGGGGGGGGGGGGGGGGGGGGCGCTGATGGCTACGGCTGATGTGTCCTCCCTTTATACCTGCATACCCCATGATCAGGGGCTGCGGGCGGTGGGAATGTATTTGTCAAAAAATGAGTTTTGAGAAGAACAATGTGATTTTATTTTAACCTTGCTAAAATTTGCTTTAACTCACAATTACTTCTGGCATGAGGGCTCATTCTATGTACAAAAACGGGGATGTGCGATGGGGGCTGGCTATGCGCCCAGTTTCGCAAACATCTTTATGGCAGTTTGGGAGGAGACCATGCTGGAGAGAGATGAGTCACTGCCTGTCAGTAAATGGGCTAGATTTATCGATGACTTATTAATTTTTTGGGAAGGGTCACAAGATGATTTTAATGAGTACATATCCTTCCTGAATAAAAACAATCTCAATATAGAATTGACAGCCACTAGTAGTAAGGAAAGTGTGGTTTTCTTGGTTTTAGAGATCCACAAAACTGGTGACCAATTGTGCACTCGTACCCATTTTAAAGGTACTGACAGGAACGGGTACATCCCCATAGCTAGCTGTCACCACCCTAAGTGGCTTGAAGCAGTCCCTAAGGGCCAGTTTTTGCGCCTAAAACGGAATTGCACCAAAAGTGATGACTTTGAACGGGAATCTAGGAAAATAGCCAATAGGTTTGAGGAAAAAGGGTACAACCCAAAAAGTATAGAGGTAGAACAGTCTAAAGTGGCTAATTTTGATTGACGTGATCTTTCTGGGCCCAGACAGAGGGAAAACCAGGGTATGGACTTCAGTTTTCTTACTGGGTTCAATAGACAATATAGACAAATTGAGTCAGTGATTAAGAGGCACTGGTGTATATTGAAGCGGGATCCCACTCTTGGGAAACATTTGCCAGAGAGACCCCGGTTTATATACTCCAGGGCAGGTAACCTAAAGGATTATCTTGCTCCGAGTTGCGTTAACCCTCCCAGAACATTAAAGAATCCCTGGCAAAATCCAGGATTCTACCTCTGCCGGTCCTGTAGAGCTTGCAAAGAGGGATTAACTGTAAGGGTCCAGTCGGTTAACTCCTTTTCTAATAATAGAACCTTCCCTATTAAACAATTTATTACTTGCAGATCCAAACGTGGTATACCTGTTGTGGTGTAAATGAGGGCTTCAATACATAGGTAGGACCACCAGGTGTCTATATGAACGCCTGGGGGAACATATCTATAAAATTAACAAAGGCTTTCAACAACATAGCGTGTCCAGGCACTTCTCTCTTCAGCATGATTCCTGTACGGCTGATGTAAGGATGTGTGGTATTGATAAGCTGGTTCCGGGGTGGAGGGCTGCAATAAAACCCGAGAGGTGTCCAAGTTAGAAACCAAGTGGATATACAATATGGGGACTCTGCAGCCTAAAGGTCTAAATATTGACATAGACCTAAATTGTTTTATTAGTACAGATTAGATAATACATGGTAGCCATTGTGCCCTCTATGGAATTCTGATGACCGTTTAATAATGGGCTTTAGTTATATAGTTGGTAATGGGTGGTGGGAAATCTGTAGATATTTGTTCTGTGGGTTACCAGCACTGGTAATTAGAGTAATATCCACTAGGTGGTGCTATTCACAGCCTTAGTTGGCTTATTATAGATGTTTGGTGGTTTATCCACTGGGTGGCGCAATGACAACTATGCGGAATTCTGGAAACAATTGAATCCCTGACTTGTGTATAGCTAATACTTGTTTCTATATTATGCACATGGGGTGGGTTATGATGCATTATGAGTTACATTAATGTGAGTGGCTGGCAGCTGGGACTGACCGGCGGCTATAAGTAACGTCGCGCCGTCAGCTCCGTAGCCCCTGATGAGTTGCTTAGCAACGAAACTCGTTGGGCGGAGGTACGTGCTGAGCGTGTGACGTCACCGGACGCGGAACGTCGGTACACGCTGTTCTCTTGTTAGCGGTGAGGTTACTATACTCTTTGGGGGTACAGGTACATCTGTGACGCAAGTCAAACTGCGAAAACCCTGCTAGACCCCAAGGCCGACCGAGTTTATTTCTGGGGACATAGATAATAGACTTTTTGCGCGAGTTCACCAGCGCAAGTTTTTTGTCAGAGCCAGCTTAAGGCTTACCAAGCTTACCGTTGTTTTTACTGTACACATTTGTAAGTTTGTACTAGATGCACATATTTTATTGTCCTATATGACATTTTACCAATAAATGGAGGATATTTTTACGCTATGTTAGCGTTTTTGCTTCCTTTTTGGTGCGAATACTGATACCGGGCTGCACTGGAGCTGACGACATCTAGCCTACACACTAAAGACGGAAATTGGATCGAGAGGCTGTGAGGTGGCCAATACCTCAGATGCTGTGACGGGCCCACATAGGCCGCTATATCTGGTGAGTGGGGACCTGAAGGGGGGAGTGAACCCTAGCAATTACAGCTTCAGATGAACTTTGTGTGGCTACACAATTGGCTAGCAATTTCAGCTTCTGATGAACTCTAAGTGTGGACATATAAGTGGTGGACTTGTGTACTGAGTAGTGCAATTTTATGGAAATTTGCATTTTTTTATGTAGCGCTTTTAACCTTTTTTTGTTTATATGATTGAATAGCTTGCACACAGCTGGGTAGCGCTCTACTTGTGAATAATTAATTTTACTGGTGCCAATTGATGATGATTAGTGGCTGAGCGCTTATCTGTTTAAATATCAGTCATTAGTTAACCAAACGCCGGCTGTGCCTCAAACTGTTATGGCACAGATGGCAACAAATAAAAATTCGCCGGTTGTTAATCAGCCGGTTCAGCAGACAATGGCAGTGCCTATATATAAAAAGGCTAAGTCTAAAACTAACCTTCCTGGCGGTTTATTTTTTCTGCCAAATAGGCAGAAATCCATTTTTTTTTTTTTGTTTTTTTTTTTTTGTTTTTTTTGTTTCATGTAAAGCTACCAGAGTGGTAGCTACATGAAACACCACTAGAGGGCGCATGTGTCCCTCTAGTGCGATCGTCGCCGGCATCAATAGCAAACAGGGTAACGCGTTCCCCTGTTTGGCTTCTCCTGTCGCCATGGCGTCATGGACGTCAGCCGACGTCCTGACGTCAGACGCCTCCGATCCAGCCCGTAGCGCTGCCCGGAACTCATTGGTCCGGGCAGTGTAGGGCTCAGGAGGCGGGGCGCCTGTTCCGCCGCTGCGTGCGGACGATCGCAGCAGAGCGGCGGCAATCAAGCTGTACGCAAGGCTAGCAAAGTGCTAGCTGCGCGCACAGCACTTTAAATGGGCAAAATCGCCCCACCAGGGGCTGAGATATCTTCCTGCGCGGCATAGCCCGAGCTCGCCAGGAAGGCTAATCGACCTGTACTTTCCGATTCAGAACCAGAGGATTTGCCTTCTTTCCTAATGAGGAAAGAAATAACACTCTATGCAAGTGTTTAGAGAAGGTTTAGCAAATTCTCTGGCTCAGTCATTAGTTAACCAAACGCCGGCTATGCCTCAACCTGTTATGGCACAGATGGCAACAAATAAAAATTTGCCGGTTGTTAATCAGCCGGTTCAGCAGATAGAAGACAATCTCAGTGCCTATATATAAAAAGGCTAATGCTGGGAATACACGGTTCGTTTTTGCCTTCGTTTAAACCTTCGTTTCGATTGTGCCTTTTGTCCTTTTCGATCCCGAAATAATCGGTCATACGGTTAATATCACCACCCACGGTTTCGTTTTTTTTTTTCGATTCTGATGGTTTCGTTTTTCCAATGATCGAAGGCTGCAAAGAAACGAAACGAAAATCCCTTTTTACAGGGACGGACTAGCATAAACGAATATATAATCGATCTGAACAGCCATCAAGCCTACCAATGGCTCGATTAGATGGATAAAGAGAGATAATATCAAACATGTTCGATCACTAGTCGTTCGTTTTTTGGGGTCTATTAATCGAAACTATGAGATTATGACTATTTTCACATACGTTTTCAACACTCGATTCGTTTACCGAACGAATCGAAGGTTTAAACGAAGGCAAAAACGAACCGTGTATTCCCAGCATAAGTCTAAAACTAAACGACCTGTACTTTCCAATTCAGAACCAAAGGATTTGCCTCAGGATTTATCAGAAGATGAGTCAGAAGCTGACATCTCTGAATCTGATAATTTAAGTTTCCAGCTAGCGAAACAGAATTGCTTAAAGCAATCTATGATTCGTTAGGATTAACTGCATACATACCCAAGAAAGTTTCTACACATGATTCTTTATATGCGGGAATGGAAGGTAGTAATCCTATTGTTTTCTGCTTCACAGCTCTACTAAAGCTATGATTTAATAGTCAATGGAAGAATCCGGATAAAAAGGTGTTTTTATCAAGAGGATTTAAGCGTAGATTTCCTTTCTCTGAGGATAGTAAATATTGGGATAAATGCCCAAAATTAGATGCGGCATTTTCACAAGTAAACAAGGACAACGAATTATCTTTTGAAGATCTAGGACATCTTAAAGATCAGTCAGATAAAGACGGAGTTTGCACTTAAAAAGACTTGGTCAGCAATATGTGCAATATTTAGACCAGTAGTGGCAACAACTTGTGTGGCAAGCACTTTAGATCTCTGGATGCATCAAGTAGAGAAACACATAAGGATCGGGTCTAGCAAGGAAACTATTTTAAATGCTTTTACGGTTATGTTTAAATCGGTGTATTACATGATACTGCGTTGGAGGCTATTAGATTGACGGCACGTGCGGCTGGGTTGTCTAATGTCGCCCGGCGCAACGTTTGGATTAAAACATGGGATGGTAGTACTTTGTCTAAAAATAGTTTGTACAATTCCATTTACGGGTGATTTACTGTTCGGACCAGAATTGGATGAAATTCTGGAGAGAACTGCTAACAAGAAAAAATCGTTTCCACAGAAAAAACCTTTTCATCAAGGGAAAAGGTTTTTTCACAAGAACAGACCAGACACAAGAGCAAAGACGCAGACAAAACAAGCCCTGGTCTTTTAACAGAGAACAAAATAAGCCAAACATTTTGTTCAGAGGGGCTGATCTCCAGTCCAAGCCACAACAATGACGTTCAGGAAAAGGTGAGAGGAAGATTGGGCCTATTCTTCCCACAGTGGAAAGAGTTCTCGACAAGCCCGTTTATACTAAATCTGATTCAATTCAGTTATCACTTAGCCTTTTATCAAAAACCTCCATCAAGGTTTGTGATAACGGAAAGGGAGATGTCTCAGGTAGAGTGGTCGGCAGTAAAGGAAATCTTGCAGGACATGTTGTTGAGAAATGTGATATCACCAGTTCCGGTGGAGGAAAGAGAAACAGGTTTTTATTCTCGGATATTTCTGGTCAACAAACCTTCAGGAAAGTTCCGTCTCATTCTAAACCTGAAGCCATTAAATCCATATATAAAATATCAAAAGTTCAAGATGGAGTCAATATACTCGATAAGAAACTTGTTGATTAAAAAACAGTTTCATGCTCAGTGTCGATCTGAAAGACGCATATTGGCATGTGCACATGTAGAAAACATTGCAAACACACCTGAGGTTTTCAATCCAAGAGGGGGCGCAGATTCTCCGCTATCCGTTCCACTGCCTCCCTTTTGGAATCAAATCGGCACCAAGGATATTTACAAAGGTGGTAGCAGAGATAGTAGCATCCTTCCGTACTCAGGGTACACTGGTGATTCCGTATCTGGACGATCTGTTGGTTATGGCAGAGACAGAAGAAATCCTTGTTGATTCACAGAGTTGGTGTTGTCCCAGCTCCAGAAAGCCGGATGGATAATCAGTTGGGAGAAATCACAACTGGAACCGACACAATTAATACAATTCTTAGGGTTCATGATAGATTCCAAATGTCAGATGATGTTCCTTCCAGAAGACAAAAGGCAAAAAGTAATATTAGAAGTGAATCTGTTTATAGCAAAAGATTCTATAACAGTCAGGGAAGCGATGAGATTGTTGGGACTACTAACATCCACAGCTCCAGCAGTTCAATGGGCTTTAAAGCACACAAGGAGGTTACAGTCGTGGATTCTAATGAACTGGAAAAAAACGACACACTCTAGACCATATGATCAAGATCTCCGATATAGTGAAGAAAGATCTACAATGGTGGTTGAGTCCATCACTGTTGATTCTAGGCAGGACATGGCAATTTCCAGTACAGAAGGTGCTTACGACGGACGCAAGTCTTTCAGGGTGGGGGGGCGTACGTTCAAAAATTCGACATGCAGGGTCTTTGGCCTCCGCATATAAGGGATCCATCTTCCAATTTCAGAGAAATGTATGCAGTCAAACTAGCAATCATTGCATCCCTTCATTTACTGTCAAATTGCCATGCCCAGGTGACGTCAGACAACTCAACGGTGGTAGCATATATCAATCGGCAGGGAGGCACAAAGTCCATGAAACTTTTACAATTGGCCTTGGAGATCTTAGACCTGGCGGAGAAGAATCTGTTATCCCTGAGGGCAGTACACCTAAAAGGAGAGTTAAATTCACGTGCAGATCTGTTGAGTCTGGCACAAGTGTCGAACACAGAGTGGACTTTAATGCTACGTACACACATGCGACAACGATCGTTCGTTGAGAACGACGAACGAACTTTTAATTGGTGAAAGAACGACCTAAAGTAAAGATAGTTTTAAAAGGTGTGTAATGATCTGATCGTTAGAACGAACGTTACATCACGTAAAGCAACTATTGCGCCTGCGCATAAAAATGAGAAGTTTCACAGAGAAATAGTGAAATGCGCATGTCAAGCCTAGTACGAACGACCGTTTCCAACGATGTACTACTTTTGCAAACGATCGTCGTTGGTTAAAATCCGCCGAGACAGAACTTTCTTTTGTAGCGATTTGGCTCGTTCGTCGTTTGCCTTAATAGTCGGTGGTTTGTTTTTTGTAACGATCGTCGTTGGTAAAGATCGGGGAACGATCGTTACAAACGTCTATAGTCGCATGTGTGTACGCACCTTTAGTCAGGTAGCATTTCAAACTCTAGTAAAATTATGGGGGATGCTGGAAGTGGACCTATTTGCGAACAGGGAAAACTCAAAATGCCGTCACTTTTGTTCACTAAATATCAGAGACAACCTTATGGCGGTGGATGCGCTAGCTCAAGCATGGAAGTTCAATCTAGTCTACGCATTTCCACCATTGAATCTGATGTCTTTGGTATTGAGAAAAATGCTGAACTCCAAAACCAAGATATTAATAGCGCCGGATTGGCCCAAGAGAATCTGGTATCCGTTATTACTCAAAATGAAGTTACAAGGTCCAGTTTATTTACCAGTACACAGGACCACGATTACGGTAGAGGGCCAGGAAGTTCCAGAGTTACACAAGTGGAAACTGGCGGCTTGGTATCTGAAGAGTTGATATTAAAAGAATATGGATTATCTGACAAAGTGGTTGCAACTTTGTTAAAAAGTAGAAAGAAGAATACTAGGGCAATTTATTTAAAATATTGGAAAATGTTTAATTTGTAGAAAGAGCAGACTCAGTTCAAGTCTACAGAGATTGCTACTATTCTGGAATTCTTACAGAATGGTATAGATAAGGGTCTAGCCTTGAGCACAATCAAGGTGCAAATCTCTGCTCTGTCACTTTTTTTTTAGGTAAGCAATTAGCTTCTCATCCTTTAATTATTAGATTTGTTAAGTTGAAAGAAGTATTGAAAGAAATAGACCAATATTGGTCAAGCCTTTTCCGAAGTGGGAACTTTCAGTTGTATTAAAGGCCCTAACACGTGCACCCTTCAACTCAGTGGATACCATGGACTTAAAACTACTCACGTGACTGTGTTCTTAGTAGCTATCACGTCGGCAAGGAGAATTAGTGAATTAGAAGCTCTTTCTGCTAGAGAGCCATATTGTATTATTCATGAAGATAGAACAATTTTGAGGACAAGCGCTGAATTTTTACCCAAAGTGGGGGATATTTTTTATAGGAAGCAGGAAATAGTGCTTCCTTCATTTTTTTTTTTTTTCCCCAATCCCTCTAATAAGGAATTAGGCCTCTTGCACACTGCAAGCAAATCAGATTCAGATTCCGCTTTTTAATCAGTTTTTTTACCTCCAATTCAGATTCAGATTTGCAGTGTGCAAGGAGCAAACTGCAAATCTGAATCTGAATCGGAAGTAAAAACAGATTTAAAAAGCGGAATCTGAATCTGAATTGCTTGCAGTGTGCAAGAGGCCTTATAGTGGCACTCGTTAGACGTAAGAGAATCGGTTCGTACATATCTGGATACGGTGAAGTCACTGAGGAAATCAGAGGCATTATTTGTTAATTTTTCAGGAAAATTAGTGGGCCAGAGAGCATCAAAGAAGACAATTGCTAACTGGATCTAATTATGTATAATTGAGGCATACAAAAATATGCAATTAGAACCTCCAGAAAATCTCAAGGCACATTCCACTCGAGCAACGGCTACAACCTGGGCTTATAGGGCTGGAGCTTCAACTCTGGACATCTGCAAAGCAGCTACATGGAAGAATATGGGGACCTTTGTCCTACATTACAAATTGGATCGCTTGTCTTCTTCAGACCAGGATTTTGGAAGGAAAGTCCTGCAGGCGTTCAGCCCACCCTAGGTTGGTGATAATTTCTTTATCGTCTCATAGTGTACCTGTCCTGGAGAGTTACAGGAAAAACCAGAGATTAGCAAACCTGGTAATGTTATTTTTAGTAACTCTCCAGGACAGGTGGGGTAACCCACCCCTTTTATGGGTATGTGTGTGTGTGTATGTATGTATGTATATGTGTGTATATGTATATGTGTGTGTGAACATGTTTGTTTAAATTTTAATATTTAATTACGGTGTTAGACCTGTTTGGTTTCTTTAATACATACTGCCGGACACCGGTGGTTTAATTTAATTTATAGAGAGGCCTATTGGATGTTTCCTGGGAGGAGTCAAGTCTCATAGTGTACCTGTCCTGGAGAGTTATTAAAAATAACATTACCAGGTTTGCTAAACCCTGGCTTCATTGCCTGTATTTTCTACTGTATATGATGTATGCATTGGTAACGCTGCGTTGCAACTTTTTGGGCATGTTGCGTTGTTAATTTGCGGTGCGACTTGAATGCCGCATCAAACCACACCGTCCCACTGTGAGAGTAGCCTAAAAGTATTAGAGGCAGAAGATCAGCCGCTAGCCAGGTAACTGGTATTGTTTAAAAGGGAATAAATATGGCAGCCTCCATATCCCTCTCACTTCAGTTGTATTTTAAAATTCTTAAGCGTTGGCAATTAAAGTGAACCTCCAGACTAAAAATCTACTCAGCAGCACTGAAAATGCTTGTTGTTTCTTTAACAGTTTTACAGCATCAGAACTTTGTTTTTCTTACCCAAGCCTCATTTTTAGCTGCACAGAAGAAAACTGCCCGGGCATTTTTCCCCTCATGCTGTGAAAAGCATGATGTGATTTCTGATGTTGTTGTTGTTCTCCTGCTGTTTTGGTGCAAAATGTTTTTTTTTTTTTACATTTTGAATTTGAGATTTGAAGCCTAGCGTTCGCAGCAGGGAGGGGTGATCAGGACACAGGGCAGTTGGAACTGTCTCATGCTCCCTGTCGCCTCCTTTCAACCAAAAAGATGGCTGCCCCCAAGAAATTACAAACATTTGCCTGTTCTTTTAAAACAGGGTGGGTAAGAGATATTACCTATCTATTTGAATTAACATAATTAATGTACCTTAATGACACGGTTTAGGCTGAAGTTCCCCTTTAAGAGATGCATTTCATGTTACATACTTTCAATAAACAAAATTGTAATATGCAAATTAGAGGAGGCTGAGTCGGTGGAATCCTAACCTGAGGAATCGGTGGATTTTTGTACCGACTTCACAGCCCTGACATATACTGCAGAAAGTAGTTAATACCATTAGTTTAACATGCAGTATTTTAATTGAGATGATTAAGAGACGATAACAAAACATATTAGCCAAATAAGACTGGAACTTATAAACAATATTTTGAAATTTCGGCCTCACCCTGCACCTTTTTTGCATTGCGCCCTTGTTTAATGTATAAACTAAACTCTGTAACAGAGGTGCCAAAATAGTATAAAATGCCTTAAAGGACTTACGAGGCCAAATTAGGGAAAAAAAGTTAATTCCCTGCTTAACCTTTTACGGCACGGAGGACGTCGTCCGCGCCCTCCGTGCCTGTGTCCCTCCCCCCCCCCCCCCCCGTGCTCGTCAGCCCCCCCCGGGGATGGCTCCCGACCCCACGGCCGGGTCGGGCTCCCCTGCCTCTTCTAAAATGGCTGCTCGCTCTGGCCGCGGCTGCGTGTGGATCAGGGAGGTTGGCCCTAGAGCTGCGCAGCCGCCCTCGCGGCTGTGCGGACTGCGCAGCCGCGGCCAGAGCGAGCGGCCATTTTAGGAGAGGCAGGGGAGCCCGACCCGGCCGTGGGGTCGGGAGCCGGCCCGGGGGGGTTGACAAGCGGGAGGGTGCGGACGGCGTCCTCCGTGCCGTGAAAGGTTAGCCAGGTAATTAACTTTTTTTTCCCTAATTTGGCCTCGTAAGTCCTTTAAAAGTGGAGGTAGTGATGAAATTACTTCCCACAAGTAAACACAAAATCTGTTAATTTATGGTTTAACAATACATTTTATTCCACATACTCCTCAATGCAAGGTGTTTTGCAGGTTCAATCCCGCTTCATCCGGCAATACAAAAACTGAAAGTCAGAGATGGCTAAGTAACCATGTTTAGTTTAACTGTAAAATTTGAATTCTAATTTAAAACTTTTTTTTTTTAACAGACCTATGATACATGAGCATTGCCTAAGGGCTATATTCAAGTAGTATCTAGGGTGCTATTAAAGCACCAGGCTCATAGGACTAATAATTATGGGTGTAGTACTAATTATTATAGTATTGGGCTAGTATAATAGTCTCACAGATAAACCATTCTAATGTCTATTTTGTATTTATATAGCCGTGGCATCTTCTGCAGCACAGAGTACATAGGCATGTCACTGTCTTCAGAGGAGCTCACGCTTTAATCCCTACCATAGTCATATGTCCATCATAATCTAAAGCCAATTTTAGAGATGTGGGAGGAACCTTACGCAGACATGGAGAGAACATACGAACTTCATGCAGATAGTACCTGGCGTGCTATCCACTACATCCTTCTGCTGCCCTGTTCTGCTTTTTTGCTGGCAAACAAAAGATGTTTGGGGTTAAAAGCTGGAAATCTAGATGGGTTATAAAAATCAATTTTTCATCTCTGTTTCCTCTTCTTGATTCTGAGTACCAGTACTATAGAAGTGGCCAGCCCTAGCCTGATAGGTTGGCATGGGTCACCCACCCCACAAGAGGCCTGGTCCCCTCTTTGCAAATGTTGCATCCTCAGTACAGCCTGCATGTGAGATGCAAATCATTTGGGCAGGTGCAGTGTTTAATGTATACTGCTTGAAAACAGGCCAATAGCAGGAAACCGTTGTGAGATTTATTTGGTCTATTTTCAAGCTGCGTAAATTTCTATAGAATTGCCATAAACCTGTGTATCGTCCCAGAATTAGAAGTCTCTTATCTCATTGACTGTTCTAGCTACACAGTTAATGCTGGGAATACACAATGAGTTTTTTTTCGGCAGGTTTACTGGCCGATCGATTTTTCTGATCAATTTCCATTTACTTACTGAGAAAATTGATCAGAAATTATCGACCCATCCATCTGCCAAAATAACTCGTCGTGTATTCCCAGCATTACTTCAAATGAGGCCCTATTTGCACTGGTGCACTTCCTGCTATTGTTTGAGTCTCTACAATTTTTAAAGCGGACCTGCACCTAGAACTTCCTCTTTGCTTAAAGAAAACCTGAACTGAAAATTTAAGTGAAAATAAACATGCACATGTCATACTCCTCTCCCATGTAGTCTACTTCTCAATCTCGTTCTCCTCTCCTGCGACCTTTTTGTCCACTGTGATCAATGGAATTCTCCGTCCTCCATTTTGAAAATGGCCATTATCCCATAACAGCTTCCTGGTCAGCACACTGTTAAACTGTAACATCGCCCACTTGCGGAGCAGTGCTTTTCAGCGCTGCTAAATTTGGGCGCAGCTGGCGCCGCCATAGACTGTAATGGAAATCACTTCTATTGCAGCGCTCAGTGAATAACGTCCGTCAGAAGACGGAGCTGAAGTTGCTTAAACACAATAATTCGGCCTCCAGCAATCGCTGGAAGCCGAATTATTTCACTCCCCCACTATCCATGGCGGCCTGGAGGGGGAATAGTAATTATCACGGCCGAACTTGTGCAGAAGCAGTATCAGCCATATACCGCTGTATCCTGCGCCCAAGTCTACCGGTGCCGATTTCAAATGTACTCCCCACTTGAGCCATAGGGAAACATGGACATTACCTGCCACATCAGTTGTCCTCTCAGCTATAACTGACAGCAACTGATAAAGTGGGTTGCAAAAGTATTCGGCCCCCTTGACGGTTTCCACATTTTGTCATATTACTGCCACAAACCTGAATCAGTTTTATTAGAATTCCACATGAAAGACCAACACAAAGTGGTGAACACATGAGAAGTGGAACGAAAATCAAACATGATTCCAAACATTTTTTACAAATAAATAACTGCGAAGTGGTGTGTGCATAATTATTCGGCCCGCTTTGATCTGCGTGCAGTCAGTTGCCTATAGACATTGCCTGATGAGTGCTAATGACTAAGTAGTGCACCTGTGTAATCTAAAGCAGCCCATACACTCAGCCGATTTTCTGGCCGACCGATCGATCGCGATCGATCGCAAATCGGTTGGCCAATCGACCGATCGACGGCCGATTTCGATCGATTTCGATGGATTTCCATCGAACTTGCAGGGTGGAAAATTTAGGTCGATCTGATGAGATTGCTTATCAGTTTGCATTGGCCTTAATGGAAATCTGATGGCAAAAAAATGCCATCAGATCGAATTTCAACAGATTTCAAACTGAAATCTATTGGAATTCTATCCTGGTAAAAAATGTTCTAAAAACGCATCAGATAGATCATCAGATGCATTTCTTATCTATCTTCTGCCAATCTGAGGAGTGTATGGGCACCTTAATGTCAGTACAAATACAGCTGCTCTGTGAGGGCCTCAGAGATTGTCTAAGGCCTGGTGCACACCAGAAGAGTTTTTCTGAGCGGTTTGAGTTTTTAAATCTGCTGCCAATGTTATCCTATGTGTCTGTGCACACTGGAGCAATGAGGTTTTGTAAAAAAAAAAAAAACCCATAGCATTACATTGGGAAGAGCTTTTGAATCTTCTAGCGTTTGGGTGCTAGAGGATTCAGAAGCTCTTCCCAATGTAATGCTATGGTTTTTGTTTTTTTTTACAAAACCTCATTGCTCCAGTGTGCACAGACACATAGGATAACATTAGCAGCAGATTTAAAAACTCAAAACGCTCAGAAAAACTCCTCTGGTGTGCACCAGGCCTAAGAGAATATTGGGAGCAACAACACCGTGAAGTCCAAAGAACACACAACAGGTCAGGGATCAAGTTATTGAGAAATTTAAAACAGGCTTAGGCTACAAAAATATTTCCAAAGCCTTGAACATCCCACGGAGCACTGTTCAAGCGATCATTCAGAAATGGAAGGAGTATGGCACAACTGTAAACCTACCAAGACAAGGCCTTGCACCGAAACTCACAGGCCGAACAAGGAGAGTGCTGATCAGAAATGCGGTCAAGAGGCCCATGGTGACTGGACGAGCTGCAGAGATCTACAGTTCAGGTGGGAGACTTTGTCCATAGGACAACTATTAGTCATGCACTGTACAAAGTTGGCCTTTATGGAAGAGTGGCAAAAAGAAAGGCATTGTTAACAGAAAGCATAAGAAGTCCCGTTTGCAGGTTGCCACAAGCCATGTGGGAGATACAGCAACCATGTGGAAGAAGGTTCTCTGGTCAGATGAGACCAAAATTGAACTTTTTGGCCAAAATGCAAAACTCTGTGTGGCAGAAAACTAACACTGCACATCACTCTGAACACCCCATCCCCACTGTCAAGTATGGTGGTGGCAGCATCATGCTCGGGGGGTGCATCTCTTCAGCAGGGACAGGGAAGCTGGTCAGAGTTGATGGGAAGATGGATGGAGCCAAATACAGGGCAAACTTGGAAGACTTGGAGACTGCAAAAGACTTGAGACTGGGGCGGAGGTTCACCTTCCAGCAGGACAATGACCCTAAACATAAAGCCAGGGCAACAATGGAATGGTTTAAAACAAAACATATCCCTGTGTTAGAATGGCCCAGTCAAAGTGCAGATCTAAATCCAATCGAATCTGTGGCAAGATCTGAAAACTGCTGTTCACAAACACAGTCCATCTAATCTGACTGAGCTAAAGCTGTTTTGCAAAGAAGAATAGGCAAGGATTTCAGTCTCTAGATGTGCAAAGCTGGTAGAGACATACCCTAAAAGACTGGCAGCTGTAATTGCAGCAAAAGGTGGTTCTACAAAGTATTGACTCAGGGGGCCGAATAATTACGCACACCCCACTTTGCAGTTATTTATTTGTAAAAAATGTTTGGAATCATGTATGATTTTCGATCCACTTCTCACCTGTACACCACTTTGTATTGGTCTTTCATGTGGAATTCCAATAAAATTGATGCATGTTTGTGGCAGTAATGTGACAAAATGTGGAGAACTTCAAAGGGGCCGAATAGTTTTGCAAACCACTGTATATTTCAGTTCTGACAAAATGTTGTCAGAACTGGAAGGGATCATTGTCAGAAGAAAATGGTGAGCTTCTGAGATTAACTGATGGCAAGGTAACTATTTAATGTTCATTTGAAGTTACCTCATGTGTTTATTTTAAATTTACACAGTACAGGTTCCCTTTAACCAGTTCACCACTAAGGGTTTTTATCCTGACGGACCAGAGCAATTTTCAGTTGTCAGTGCTCCTCCCTTTTATTCCCCAATAACTTTATTACTACTTATCACAAGAAAATGATCTATACCTCGTTTTTTTTCGCCACCAATTAGGCTTTCTGTGGATAGTACATTTTGCTAAGAATTTTTTTATTCTAAATGCGTTTTAATGAGAAAAACAGAAAAAAAAAATCATTTCTCAGTTTTCAGCCATTATAGTTTTAAAATTAAACATTTTCCTGTGGATAAAACAAACGCGTTTTATTTGCCCAGTTGTCCCGATTAATAAACCGTTTAAATTATGTCCCTATCACAATGTATGGCGACAGTATATTATTTTTAAATATAAGTGTTCTTTTTCTGTTCTGTTTTTTTTTTTTTTTTGTTCTGTCCATAATTACAAGCCCCTATGTAATAAATTAAAATTAATTTTCCCCCATAAAATATAGATTTAAAAAGCTGAGTCCCTAAGGCAACGATTTCATTTTTTTTTTTAAACTGATTTTTTTTTTACAAGTGTTTTTTTCGGGAGGGGGGGGGGGGGGGGGTGTTGGAAGTGTAATTTTATTAATGATGTGTATATACTTGAAAATGTATGTATTTAGCAGGTGTAATATACTTGTTACAGGAAATGTTCACTTTTTTTACACTTTGTTACATTTCCTGTTTTTGTGAATGGACATAGCTGCTGTTCGCGGTCAGGTCCATTCACTCCAGGCACTGCGATTGGGTAGAGGACCGTTCGGTCTTCTTCCCCAATCACCCAGCACGGGATCCCAGCGGAAACAGCGGCGGTAGCGGTGCGCACACAGCGGTAGCAGCGTCTGGAATGTGCGACGTATTAAAACGTCATGTTGCCGTTAATAGCGGTAAGCATGACATTTTAATACGTTAGGATGTCGGTAAATGGTTAAAGGCAAAACTCACTCACTCGCTGCGCCAGTCCCCGGCCGCCAGCTAGTTTTGTTTTTGCCGACCTCTGGGTTGGCGGGCCGCCACGTGTACATTTGCATGCCTTCCCGCGGGTGCATTTTTATGTGTTAGTGGTGCACCGCGTAAATTTTTACGCATTGCACCACGAATGCGTAAAAATGTATGTTAATGTTCATGCACCAGCGGGAATGCGTGCAAATGTACGCGTGGCGGCCGGCCGACCCAGAGGTCAGCAAAAACCAAACTAGCTGGCAACGGGTGACCGGCGCAGCTGTGAGTGACTACGAGGGCACAGGATGGCTGCATGGGGCTGATAGAAGCCCCAGGTAAGTGAAACTTTTTTTTTTTTTTGCCTGACTATTGCTTTAACCACCTGAGCGGTCTGGACGAGCTGAGCTCGTCCAACACCGCCGGAGGTCGCCGCTCAGGCCCTGCTGGGCCGATTTTAATCAAATAAAAAGCAGCACACGCAGCCGGCACTTTGCCAGCCGCGTGTGCTGCCTGATCGCCGCCGCTCTGCGGCGATTCGCCGCGAGCAGCGGCGAAAGAGGGCCCCCCTAGCCGCCTGAGCCCTGCGCAGCCGGAACAAAAAGTTCCGGCCAGCGCTAAGGGCTGGATCGGAGGCGGCTGACGTCAGGACGTCGGCTGACGTCGATGACGTCACTCCGCTCGTCGCTATGGCGACGATATAAGCAAAACAAGGAAGGCCGCTCATTGCGGCCTTCCTTGTTTATTCTGGGCGCCGGAGGCGATCGGAAGATCGCCTCCGGAGCGCCCTCTAGTGGGCTTTCATGCAGCCAACTTTCAGTTGGCTGCATGAAATAGTTTTTTTTTTTATTTGAAAAAAACCCTCCCGCAGCCACCCTGGCGATTTAATCAGAACGCCAGGGTGGTTAAGCAAAAAAGAAGTTCTAGGTTCAGGTCCACTGACGATTTCTTTAAAACACGTGTGGAACTCCAGGCCTGGAGGGCCAGATCCATGCCAGTGTTTAGGATGGACTGAGAGAGGAATGTGTTCTACCTGATGGACCACGCCTTTCCTGATTCAGACCCATCAATTCATTTAAGCTGTATCAAAAATGTGTGAAGATTTCGGCCCTCGTAGGACCGGTTTGACATTGCCTGCTTTTAAAAGATAAGTAGCAGCATAATCTTTAAAGAAAAACATTGTTACAGCTGATACAAATCCTGCAATGTGTCTACTTCCTGCTTTGATGGAAGCAGACATATTGAGAACATCCTGTGTTTACCAATTAGCTCTCTGCCGTTGCAGGCAGCTGACACAGCTGGTGATTAGGCGCTGATAAGGAAGAAATAGGCAAGTTCAGGTCCATTTTAATCTGCATCATATGGCATATTCAGTATAGATGCTGGGTTGTGGTGTGCTTTTACAGTGGCAGTGAGGCATACTTCCATTGTACTTTATACTCCAGTACATGGTCCACGCGATGCAGTTTTTGGCTGCGTTGCAATCTCATTACAACACAACTTTCAGGCCTGAAACCCACTACAAAAACGCTATCGCTAATCGCTAGCGTTTTTGTATGAGCAGTTTGTAAGCGGTTTCATGAGCGTTTTAGGGATTGATTTTAAAAAGTGTTTCAATTTGCCAGCGGTTGTGTAGAGATTAGCGTTTCAAAGTCTGATTGGTACTTTTTAATTGTTACAGTGTACAGTAACTTTAAACGCTAGCAAAATCGCTCGGTGCAAGTTTTGATGAGCGATTACGCCAGCGATTATATACTTTGCATTGAAGCGCAAACGCTAACTTAGGCCTAGTGCACACCAGAGCGGTTTTGCTGCGGTTTGCGATCCGCTTGCGGGTGCGGATCCGAAGGGTAATGTATTTCAATGGGCTGGTGCACACCAGAGCGGGAGGAGTTTTGCAGAAACGCATACTCCCGGGCTGCTGCAGATTTTGGATTGCGGAGGCATTTCTGCCTCAATGTTAAGTATAGGAAAAATGCAAACAGCTCTGAAAAACGGCACTTCAGAGCGGTTTGCCAGGCATTTTTGTTACAGTAGCTGTTCAGTAGCAGCTTTACTGTAACAATACATGAAATCTACTACACCAAAAACGCTTCACAAAACCACAAAATGCTAGCTGAAACGGTACAGAAAAAGAAGAAAAAGCGTTTTAAAATCTGCTAGCATTTTGCGGATCTGCTAGCGGTTTTTGGTGTGCACCAGGCCAAAATGTTGCTTGTCCTACACTTGCGATTTTGCGAATTGCAATCGCTTCTGTGGAATTTGCACCATCCATTTACATTGGCAGAGCGTTTAGGGAAATCACTAGATATTTATCACGCTCCCTAAACGCTCAAAAAATCGCTCTAGTGGGTTCCAGCCCTCAGGGAATAAAAAAAAAGTAAAACGGGTGTAACTAATCTCCCTCTCTAGTGCATACCGAGATAAACGGCTATCACCTGTGGTAGACTAATCATTCATTCAAGTAAAACCGCTATTCTACCATGGCAAAGGCTCCTGACAACTGTCAGGATAGGTGCACACATAACATAACATGAAAGGCTGCATTTTATGTCATGTGCATATTTCTTTTTTTTTTTTTTTTGTGCGTTTTTGATTTTTTTTTGGTGCGTTTGTGTTGATGTGTTTTTTTTTTTTTTTTTGTCTTTTTTTATTCTCCAGGAAGCAGAAATACATATCAAAACTACCGGTACCTTTTTTTTTTTTTTTTTACAAAAACGCATACCATTGCGTTTTTTTCATCGACTTTAAATATGTGCATTTTTGCATATTAACCACTTGCCGACCGCCCACAGCCCATGGGCGGCGGCAAAGTGGATCCCCTAAGGACCGCAATACGCCTTAAGGCGGTGCGTCCTTTTGCTACGCCGGGGGAGCGATCGCGTCATTGATGACGCGCGCTTCCCCCGGCAACTGGCTCCGCCCACCCGCCGTAACATCCCGCCGGCCATACGGAAGCGCCGGCGGGATGTTAACCCCGCGATCGCCGCTACAAAGTGTATAATACACTTTGTAATGTATACAAAGTGTATTATACAGGCTGCCTCCTGCCCTGGTGGTCCCAGTGTCCGAGGGACCACCAGGGCAGGCTGCAGCCACCCTAGTCTGCACCCAAACACACTGATCTGCCCCCCCCCCCCCGCCCACTGATCGCCCACAGCACCCCTCAGACCCCCCCCTGCCCACCCCCCAGACCCCTGTTTGCACCCAGTCACCCCCCTAATAACCCATCAATCACTCCCTGTCACTGTCAACGCTAATTTTTTTTTTTATCCCCCCCCCCCCCCCCTGCCCCCTCCTGATCACCCCCCCCCCACCCCTCAGATTCTCCCCAGGACCTCCCCCAGACCCCCCCCCTGTGTACTGTATGCATCTATCCCCCCTGATAACCTATCAATCACCCCCTGTCACTGCCACCCAACAATCAGCCCCTAACCTGCCCCTTGCGGGCAATCTGATCACCCACCCACACCAATAGATCGCCCGCAGATCCGACATCAGATCACCTCCCAAATCCATTGTTTACATCTATTCTCTCCTCTAAACACCCACTAATTACCCATCAATCACCCCCTATCACCACCTGTCACTTTTACCTATCAGATCAGACCCTAATCTGCCCCTTGCGGGCACCCAATCACCCGCCAACACGCTCAGATTGCCCTCTGACCCCCCCTTATCAATTCACCAGTGCATTAATTACATCTGTTCTTCCCTGTAATAACCCACTGATCACCTGCCAATCACCTATCACCCATCAATCACCCATCAATCAGCCCCTGTCACTGCCACCCATCAATCAGCCCGTCACTGCCACCCATCAATCACCCCCTGTCACATCAATCCGTCCCTAACCTGCCCCTTGCGGGCAATCTGATCACCCACCCACACCATCCGATCGCCTGCAGACCCGCAGTCAGATCACCTCCCAAGTGCATTGCATCTGTTCTCTCCTCTAAACACCCACTAATTACCCATCAATCACCCCCTGTCACTGCTACCCATCAGATTAGACCCCCATCTGCCCTTAGGGCACCCAATCACCCGCCCACACCCTCAGACCCCAGCCCTGATCACCTCGCCATTGCATTACTTGCATCTATTCCCCCCACTAATCACACCTTGAGACACCCATCAATCACCTCCTGTCACCCCCTAGCACACCTACCCATCAGATCAGGCCCTAATTTGCCCCGTGTGGGCTCCTGATCACTCGGCCAAACCCTCAGACCCCCTTCCGATCACCTCCCCAGTGCATTGAGTGCATCTATTTTCCCCTCTAATCACCCCCTGAGACACCCATCAATCACCTCCTGTCACCCCCCCCTAGCACTCCTATCCATCAGATCAGGCCCAATACAACCTGTCATCTAAAAGGCCACCCTGCTTATGACCGGTTCCACAAAATTCGGCCCCTCATAGACCACCTGTCATCAAAATTTGCAGATGCTTATACCCCTGAACAGTCATTTTGAGACATTTGGTTTCCAGACTACTCACGGTTTTGGGCCCGTAAAATGCCAGGGCGGTATAGGAACCCCACAAGTGACCCCATTTTAGAAAAGACACCCCAAGGTATTCTGTTAGGTGTATGACTAGTTCATAGAAGATTTTATTTTTTGTCAAAAGTTAGCGGAAATTGATTTATATTGGTTTTTTTTCACAAAGTGTCATTTTTCACTAACTTGTGACTAAAAATAAAATCTTCTATGACCTCGCCATACACCTAACGGAATACCTTGGGGTGTCTTCTTTCTAAAATGGGGTCACTTGTGGGGTTCCTATACTGCCCTGGCATTTTAGGGGCCCTAAACCGTGAGGAGTAGTCTAGAAAACAAATGCCTCAAAATGACCTGTGAATAGGACGTTGGGCCCCTTAGCGCACCTAGGCTGCAAAAAAAGTGTCACACATGTGGTATCGCCGTACTCAGGAGAAGTAGTATAATGTGTTTTGGGGTGTATTTTTACACATACCCATGCTGGGTGGGAGAAATCTCTCTGTAAATGGACAATTGTGTGTAAAAAAAATCAAACAATTGTCATGTACAGAGATATTTCTACCACCCAGCATGGGTATGTGTAAAAATACACCACAAAACACATTATACTACTTCTCCTGAGTACGGCGGTACCACATGTGTGGCACTTTTTTACACCCTAAGTGCGCTAAGGGGCCCAAAGTCCAATGAGTACCTTTAGGATTTCACAGGTCATTTTGCGACATTTGGTTTCAAGACTACTCCTCACGGTTTAGGGCCCCTAAAATGCCAGGGCAGTATAGGAACCCCACAAATGACCCCATTCTAGAAAGGAGACACCCAAAGGTATTCCGTTAGGAGTATGGTGAGTTCATAGAAGATTTTTTTTTTTGTCACAAGTTAGCGGAATATGACACTTTGTGAAGAAAAACAATTCAAATCAATTTCCGCCAACTTGTGGCAAAAAATAAAATCTTCTATGAACTCACCATACTCCTAACGGAATACCTTGGGGTGTCTACTTTGTAAAATGGGGTCATTAGTGGGGTTCCTATACTGCCCTGGCATTTTAGGGGCCCTAAACCATGAGGAGTAGTCTTGAAACCAAATGTCGCAAAATGACCTGTGAAATCCTAAAGGTACTCATTGGACTTTGGGCCCTTTAGCGCAGTTAGGGTGCAAAAAAGTGCCACACATGTGGTATCGCCGTACTCAGGAGAAGTAGTATAATGTGTTTTGTGGTGTATTTTTACACATACCCATGCTGGGTGGGAGAAATAACTCTGTAAATGGACAATTGTGTGTAAAAAAAATGAAAACATTGTCATTTACAGAGATATTTCTCCCACCCAGCATGGGTATGTGTAAAAATACACCCCAAAACACATTATAGTACTTCTACTGAGTATGGCAATACCACATGTGTGGCACTTTTTTGCAGCCTAACTGCGCTAAGGGGTCCGAAGGCCAATGAGCACCTTTAGGCTTTACAGGGGTGCTTACAATTTAGCACCCCCCAAAATGTCAGGACAGTAAACACACCCCACAAATGACCCCATTTTGGAAAGTAGACACTTCAAGGTATTCAGAGAGGGGCATGGTGAGTCCGTGGCAGATTTCATTTTTTTTTGTCGCAAGTTAGCAGAAATGGAAACTTTTTTTTTTTTTTTTTTTTTTCACAAAGTGTCATTTTCCACTTACTTGTGACAAAAAATAATATCTTCTATGAACTCACTATGCCTCTCAGTGAATACTTTGGGATGTCTTCTTTCCAAAATGGGGTCATTTGGGGGGTATTTATACTATCCTGGAATTCTAGCCCCTCATGAAACATGACAGGGGGTCAGAAAAGTCATAGATGCTTGAAAATGGGAAAATTCACTTTTTGCACCATAGTTTGTAAACGCTATAACTTTTACCCAAACCAATAAATATACACTGGGTTTTTTTAATCAAAAACATGTTTGTCCACATTTTTCGCGCTGCATGTATACAGAAATTTTACTTTATTTGAAAAATGTCAGCACAGAAAGTTAAAAAAATCATTTTTTTGCCAACATTCATGTCTTTTTTGATGAATATAATAAAAAGTAAAAATCGCAGGAGCAATCAAATAGCACGAAAAGAAAGCTTTATTAGTGACAAGAAAAGGAGCCAAAATTCATTTAGGTGGTAGGTTGTATGAGCGAGCAATAAACCGTGAAAGCTGCAGTGGTCTGAATGGGAAAAAAAGTGCCTGGTCCTTAAGGGGTAGAAAGACTGTGGTCCTCAAGTGGTTAAGCAACAAACCCAGAGTTTTTGAAAACGCGTGTGCATTATTGATATGCGTTTTTTTTTCGGGTCCCATAGACTTCCATTAGCGGCAAACCACAACGCTAGCATTCCTAAATGTGCACTTAGCCTCAAAGTTCACTAAAATTCTGATGGCATTATACAGTATATTTCCAGTGATTATTAGCAAATAGCAATACAAAGGCATTTTTCATCATTTTTTTTTTTTTTTTTTATGTGAAGTATATATGGCATTTACAGAGAAATGTCAGAATAATGAAAAGTAGAAATGGGTGTAGTGTCCGCTGTAACCCGTGGGAACAGCGCCGGGGGGTTGTTACTTGCCCAGGCATCCCACACCGTTACCGCTGTGCACCTGATCGAGCAAGTCGAACTTACATCTTGCAGCATGTGCGATTGACAAATGCGACCAATGTTGGCCCGAAATTCATCACATTGTCGGTCAGGCATGCACTTGGTGGCACCGATTTTTCATTGGATTATGATCAAATTGGCCACCAAGTTGACTGATGTATGGCTACCTTTAAACTACAGGAGATTTGCACAGCACTAATCTGTGTGTTTGGCAATTCTTAACCACTCCTAATCACAATGTTTTGTTTTTCTTTAGGGCGGACTTTCCCAAAGAAGGGTCAGAAAGCCGTTGTCCACTATGTCGGTAAGATCCTTCTTCTCATGTAACTGTCTCTGAAAGTGAGGGAACAATGCAGAATGCAGGAATGCCATGTAGCCAGATCTGCAGCAAAATGCTTTTTATTTGTGTCCATGTGCACGGGTTCGTTTGTTCTGAACCAGAGACCAGTCAGCCCAGGGCATTCGCTGACCATCCTTCACACCCCCATGTATCGTGGTTCTGCATAGCAGCCATGGCCAAGAGCATCCTGGGTCAAACCTGCGCAAAATGGTACACCATGCATTGCTATAGGCCGTAATGTGGATTACGGCTATATCAGTGTTTTGCAATAGCTAGCAGCCGAATTACATCTTTCCCGAGGCCATGGCGGCCTGGAGGGGGAGTAGTAGTTAATGCCACTGGGACGCTTTCAGGAACAGGGTGAGGTGTGTTTTTGTTTTGTTTGTTTTTTGGGGGGTTTTGCCCTGGGCCCAAATTTCCTGACGCCGTGTTTGTATGTATGCACGGCTCATAAAAAATCAAAACAGCACATGCCCAGGGTGCTTCCAGTGACTGCTGTTACACACAGCAGAAGCGAGTAGAGCCTAGGTTCTCAACATGCGGTACGCGTACCCCAGGGGGTACTTCTGATGGTTCCAGGGGGTACTCAGGCTTGATATACTTAACCAAGAATAACAAATTTAGAGATTTAGAAAATTATAATTCTTATTTAAACATCAAATTAGTATTTTAGCTAATTAAAAGCAATAATAAATGCTTGCACATTGTTTAGAACCAATTATCATGTACTACGATTAAATATATATTTGTCAAGGGGTACTTGTGATCATGTTTACTATGCTAGGGGGTACTCGATGAGTACAGGGTTTTAAAAGGGGTACACACTTCTAAAATGTTGAGAAACACTCGGCTCGGGTGGGGACAGCCTCCTTCTCTCCCCTCCATCATGATTAATTTGAGGCTAGAGTCACACTTGGCAAAAATTACAGGCGTTTTCTGCAATGCGAAAATGCACATAATGCTTCTCAATAGGCAGTCGCAGTGCACTGGGAGCACCGTGCAGTTTCCCACAGCGGGAACAAAAAAGCCGACACTAATGCTTTTTATGGCACAGCACATGTGATTCCCATTGGTTGACAGTCGGCTGCCAAGAATGCTGATCCAGCCGCAGGAAACTGCTGCCATTTTTCCGCAGCCTCCAATGTGACCCTACCCTAAAAAAAAAAAAAAAAAAAAAAAAAAAGACCCTTCCAAAGCAAATAGTTCTATTTTATTTTCCCGATTGGTTCAACCGATCGCTTGCAGTCTTGACCCAGGCATCGGATCCCCACCCCCGCTGGGAAACCTGCATCTTATTAGGTTTGTATGCGGCTTCACTCTTGGGACATGTGTCCTGCTTGTTTGGCTGCAGTTCTTTGTAATACAGATAAGCTTCCAGAGATCTTTATAAGGAGGTTTCTGACTCCTAAAGTGAGTATTGGTGCTTGTTATAAACACAAATAATAAAACAGTTGTTAGTGCTTTGACCCTTTAAGCTTTTATCTGAAACTGATATTTAAGTAGTAAAAGGCGTATTGCCAACCCATATATTGTAAAGTGACCGTAATCTACTTGGTTCTTGTTGCGGTTCTCGTTAATTCCCTCCATTGTTCTGGCAGCTGATCCCTGGAGTTGTCATGTGAACAGTCCATGTGTTCACCCCAGAGGTCGCTGACCCCATTGTCAGCTCTGGAGGGGGCAGTCTGTCTATCACGTAAGCTGTGACATAAATAATACGTTCATTCCAAGCAGTTTCTCTCTAAAGCCAAATATAGATGCTAGTTTTTCAAACTTAAAGTGAACCTGAAGTGAGCGGTATTTGGAGGTTGTCATATTTATTTCCTTTTAAAGTGGATCCGAGATAAACTTTTACACATTGCATAATTGTGTTCCTTTCAAATAGTTTATAGGGCATTCCTCAAGCCAAATATTTTATTTCTCAAATTCCCTATAAACTAAACCAGCTTCGCCCACAGCTTTTCACAGTGCCTTGGCACTGCTGCAATGGCTTATGGGAGCTCAGTCTGGACAGGAGGAGGAGGTTACTAGCCATTGATTTCAGAGGCAGAGGGGAGGAGGAGGAGAGGGGACTGAATTTACACACAGGGAAGCTGATAGCATCTCCAGCCCTCAGCCTGTGACAAACCGAACATGACTGCCCTCATTGTCTCACAGGAATAAATAATCATAAACTTTTGAAGCTGTTTTTTGCAGCTAGATATGCAACTTTAGTTAAGATATAGACAAGTTACTTGTTATAGTTTTTCATCTCGGATCCGCTTTAAGCAATACCAGTTGCCTGGCTGCCCTGCTGATCCTCTGCCTCTAATACATTTAGCCATAGCCCCTGAACTAGCAGGTCAGATTTTTCTGACTAAAGTCTGACTGGATTAGCCACATGCTTATTTCTGGTGTGTGATTCAGACACTACTGCAGCCAACGGGATCAACAAGACCGCCATGCAACTGGTAATGTTTAAAAGAAAATAAATATGGCTGCTTCCATATCACTCTCGCTTCAGGTATCCTTTAGGCCCCATTCACACGAGAGCGTTTTGCCGCGATTTCGGCAAAACACCAACACTAGTGCTTTTTAAAAGCGCTACAGTAATGAAACCCAATGGGCCCGTTCTTGGGGGATTTGCGCAAATCGCCCAAAAATGTTCAGGCGATTTCCTGGCAATCGCGTTTCAGTGCTATAGAAGTGCTAAACACGGTCGCGGCAAAATAGCACACTGTTCATGGATTTTTCTGCATGAAATCGCGGAAAAATCACTCCTGCGAAACGCCGGAAAAAAATCTCTGGTTTCTAGGTGTGAATGAGGCCTCTACGCTTATTTCCTAGGGTTAGAGACAGACTTCCTTCTAGTTACACGAGATGGGGAAACTCAAAATGCATGTAGCAGTACAAGTTGTATGTCTTAAAGTAAACCTGAGGGGAGAGGGATGTGGAGAATGCCATATTTCCATTTAAGCAATACTAGTTGCCTGGCTATCCTGCTGATCCTCTGCCTCTAATACTTTGTCGTAGCTTCTGAACAAGCATGCAGCAGATAACGTATATGTGCATTACTAATGATTAGCTCTAAAATTGCAGTTACAATGCAAAACTGTAATGTAAAACTTCAGATTATCGTGACCATTATTTTGCACTCACTTAAGGACCGGGCTGTTTCTGCAGTATCTGTGCTGCGTAGGCTCTCCAGCCTGCAGCACAGATCGTGATTACAGCAGGGCGATCAGTAGGCCTGAACGATTTTAGGAAAAGATTGAATTGAACGATTTCTGTTAGAAATTGCGATTTCGATTCGATTCACGATTTTTCTTAAAAACTACCGGTAGTCCTCCTCCTGCCGTGCACTGTCCTGAGCCCGGCCACAAGGATCAGTTTGTGTGAACAATAGAGTCCTTCCATAGCTCAGCACTCCGCAGGACAGGCTTTGGCAAGGTATAACACACACACTCACTGTGGTTCCACTCCTGCCAGGCTTGATAACTGGCCAAAGCCTGTTGTGCGGAGTGCAGAGCTGTGAAAGGACACTACTGTTCACACAAACTGATCCTTGTGGCCGGGCTCAGGACAGTGCACAGCAAGAGGACTAGATTTGAAGAGAAATCGTGAATACATATAAAATCGCATCACACAGTCCAGCTCACAGTCACCTCAGCTCAAATTTGCCCACTGCCCGGCACACATCATCCTGTACACATACAGAATGGATGAGGCACACACAGGGTGTCAGCGTGATGTGCAGAGTTGCACTGATGTAGAGTGGCAAAGGAGGTGGAGCAGTGGTAAATCTTAGCCTGGTGGATGGCTGGTAGTCAAATAAATTTTATATGTATGTATGTATAAATAATTGTCGTGCACTACCTGGCCAAAATCTTTAGTGCATGTCCTGTCGCCTGCCCAGCTGATGACACGCTAGGCGGAGGGAAACAGAGTGAGAGCCTGTGAGCGGAGTCTGCCGCCCACCCAGCTGATGATGTACTAGGCTGGGCGGAGTGAGTGAGAGTGAGTGAGAGCCGTGGCGGCCACCCGCCCAGCTGATGACTCGCTAGTCGCTAGGCAAGGCGGAGGGAAAGAGGCAGTACCTGTGGGCGGAGTCCACCGCCCGCCCAGCTGATGATGTGCTAGGCTGGGCGGAGCGAGAGTAAGGGAGTGCCTGCTGCAGCCGCCCGTCCACCGATGATGAATATGCAAGGCGGAGGGAGAACACACTGATGATGTAGGGGGTAGAGGCGGCCACTAGGAAGGAGCTGGTGAGAGCTACTAAGCTGCCGCTGCACAGCGGCAAGCGGGAGATGGACTGCCGGGCTGAACTAGTACACTTGCCAGGAAAATCGTGAAAATTGTCACCTTCACGATCACGGAATCGTTGTTTCCGTGATCGCGATTTCGATCAAAAAACGATAAATCGTTCAGGCCTAGCGATCAGTCCCCCCCCTTTTTTTTTCCCCAGTAGGGGGATGAACTGCTGGAGGGGGGGGGGGTGGGGGGTCTGACCGCCGCCACTCCGTGTGGCCGAGTGGGGGGGGGGCTCATGAAAGCCCCCCTCCGCAGCGATTTGCGCCCTCTCTGCCCTTACCTCCCTCTCTTCCCCTACTATGGGCTGCGCAGGACGGATATCCACACTTAGCCCTTCCTCACACAAGAGGCCACCAAGATGCTTGTACATGCCTTAATCATCTCCCGCCTAGACTACTGCAACACCAGCTCTGTGGGCTACCACAAAAAAGGCTAGCAACTCTCCAATCCCTTCTAAATTCAGCGGCCCGCCTCATTCACCTCTCCACACGCTCTTCCAATGCAGCCCCACTGTGCCATTCACTCCACTGGTTACCCATTACTCAGAGGATCCAGTTCAAACTCCTGACTCTAACATACAAAGCCCTCCATAAGTTGTTCCCTCCATACATCTCCTCACTAATCTCAAGATATTGTCCCTCCCGCAACCTTCGCTCCTCCCAAGAAATTCTCCTGGCCTCTAAGCTGATCACTTCCTCTCAATGCTCGCATCCAAGACTTTACACGAGCATCATCTCTTATCTGGAACTCTCTTCCACAGCCTGTACGTCATGCTCCAAACCTGGGCATCTTCAAACGCACTCTTAAAACACGCCTTTTCAGACAAGCTTATAACATTCTATAGCCCTTATTTACTTATTTGACACAATGTAATCAGAGGCAAAGGGTCACTGCCTCATCCATCCACCACCCCCTTACCTAGTGTGTCCCCAACTACCCATTAGATTGTAAGCTCGCAAGGGTAGAGTCATCCCCCTAATGTTTACTGTTTTTGTCACAATATTTGTGCTGCTTGGAACTCTGTTTTACAATTTGTTAGTATATCGATGTTCCCCTTGTCGTCTTATTGTGCTTTGTAAAGCGCTGCGGAATATGTTGGCGCTACATAAATAAAAAATAATAATAATAATAATATTCATGCCCTCCGTAAAGTGGCATGGAAAGGCTGTTTCCATGCAAAACCACAAACGACCAGCCGCCGCCTATCGGCGTTAAGTGGTTAAAGCCCCATCTACACCATACGATTTTTTTTTTCTTGTTCGATTCATTGATTCGATTCAATCCGACATGTCTGATTGGGATTCAATACAATTTGCCGTTGTTTTGCAATGGCAAATTGAACCAAATTGAATCCCGATCAGACATGTCTGATTGTATCAATCAGTGAATTGAATCGAAGCTGACAAAAAATTGTATGGTGTAGATGGGGCTTAGGGCCCGTTTCCACTATAGCGAATCCGCATGCGGGCACTGCACGCGGATTCGCATAGGTAATGTAAGTGGATGGGGCTGTTTCCACTTGCGCGGCTGCGGCAGCGTTTTTTGGTGCGGCAGAAATCTGCACGGCAGGGCCGTCAGATTTCGCCTGCAGAAGGAATGTGCGCGAATCGCCGCTAATGTAACTAATAGGGAAATCGCATGCGGGGTGACCATGCGTTTTTTGACGCGAAATCGCATGCGATTTCGCATAGGTATTAATGTTATTTCACTCAGGCAGTGACATGGTTAAAATCGCATACAGCCTTACCTATGCGGAATCGCACCCGCATGCGATTTTGTCCGCGGTGGAATGCAGGCGATTCCGCACCGCACTAGTGGAAACGAGCCCTTAAGGACAACTGAAGGGAGAGGGATATGGAGGCTGCCATATTTTTCCTTTTAAGCATCACCAGTTGCCTGGCTGTTTTGCTGATCCTCTGCCTCTAATTTAGCTATAGCCCCTGAACAAGCATGCAGCAGATCAGGTGTTTCTGACATTAATGTCAGATCTGACCAGATTAGCTGCATGCTTATTTCTGGTGTTATTCAGACACTACTGCAGCCAAACAGGCCAACAGGGCTGCCAGGCAACTGATATTATTTAAACAGAAATAAATATGGCAGCCTCCATGTCACTTAACTCGGGTTCACTTTAAGCATGGGGGGGGGGTGTCATTAAGGGACCTCTTGACACCTGGCAGGGATTAGTACACAATCCCTTGGGCTACAGAGTAGAGCTGATGTTGTACAGAGCGCACTAAGGATCTTTAATAGATGATGTGTACAGGTGCTGGCCTGACTCTTTCAATTAGGCCATGATTTAGGATTCAAAATTCTCTTCAAATCATCTATACAGTACACACTAGATTTTTCACCCAAGGTAGCCAGGTATAGGTGTCCCATGTATAGGAAGGCAGGTATAGTTGCCCCCAGCATAGGTAAGCCAAGCAGGTGCTCCCAGTATAGGTAAGCCAGGCAAATGCTCCCAGTATAGGTAAGCCAGGCAGGTGCTCCCAGTATAGGTAAGCCAGGCAGGTGCTCCCAGTATAGGTAAGCCAGGCAGGTGCTCCCAGTATAGGTAAGCCAGGCAGGTGCTCCCAGTATAGGTAAGCCAGGCAGGTGCTCCCAGTATAGGTAAGCCAGGCAGGTGCTCCCAGCATAGGTAAGCCAGGCAGGTGCTCCCAGCATAGGTAAGCCAGGCAGGTGCTCCCAGCATAGGTAAGCCAGGCAGGTGCTCCCAGTATAGGTAAGCCAGGCAGGTGCTCCCAGTATAGGTAAGCCAGGCAGGTGCTCCCAGTATAGGTAAGCCAGGCAGGTGCTCCCAGTATAGGTAAGCCAGGCAGGTGCTCCCAGGATAGGAAAGCCAAGCAGGTGCTCCCAGTATAGGTAAGCCAGGCAGGTGCTCCCAGTATAGGTAAGCCAGGCAGGTGCTCCCAGTATAGGCAAGCCAGGCAGGTGCTCCCAGTATAGGCAAGCCAGGCAGGTGCTCCCAGTATATAGGCAAGCCAGGCAGGTGCTCCCAGTATATAGGCAAGCCAGGCAGGTGCTCCCAGTATATAGGCAAGCCAGGTAGGTGCTCCCAGTATATAGGCAAGCCAGGTAGGTGCTCCCAGTATATAGGCAAGCCAGGTAGGTGCTCCCAGTATATAGGCAAGCCAGGTAGGTGCTCCCAGTATACAGTGGAGGAAATAATTATTTGACCCCTCACTGATTTTGTAAGTTTGTCCAATGACAAAGAAATGAAAAGTCTCAGAACAGTATCATTTCAATGGTAGGTTTATTTTAACAGTGGCAGATAGCACATCAAAAGGAAAATCGAAAAAATAACCTTAAATAAAAGATAGCAACTGATTTGCATTTCATTGAGTGAAATAAGTTTTTGAACCCCTACCAACCATTCAGAGTTCTGGCTCCCACAGAGTCACTTCTACACTTCTACTCAATTAGTCACCCTCATTAAGGACACCTGTCTTAACTAGTCACCTGTATAAAAGACACCTGTCCACAGAATCAATCAATCAAGCAGACTCCAAGCTCTCCAACATGGGAAAGACCAAAGATCTGTCCAAGGATGTCAGAGACAAAATTGTAGACCTGCACAAGGCTGGAATGGGCTACAAAACCATTAGCAAGAAGCTGGGAGAGAAGGTGACAACTGTTGGTGCGATTGTTCGAAAATGGAAGGAGCACAAAATGACCATCAATCGACCTCGCTCTGGGGCTCCACGCAAGATCTCACCTCGTGGGGTGTCAATGGTTCTGAGAAAGGTGAAAAAGCATCCTAGAACTACACGGGAGGAGTTAGTGAATGACCTCAAATTAGCAGGGACCACAGTCACCAAGAAAACCATTGGAAACACATTACACCGCAATGGATTAAAATCCTGCAGGGCTCGCAAGGTCCCCCTGCTCAAGAAGGCACATGTGCAGGCCCGTCTGAAGTTTGCCAATGAACACCTGAATGATTCTGTGAGTGACTGGGAGAAGGTGCTGTGGTCTGATGAGACCAAAATAGAGCTCTTTGGCATTAACTCAACTCGCTGTGTTTGGAGGAAGAAAAATGCTGCCTATGACCCCCAAAACACCGTCCCCACCGTCAAGCATGGGGGTGGAAACATTTTGCTTTGGGGGTGTTTTTCTGCTAAGGGCACAGGACAACTTAATCGCATTAACGGGAAAATGGACGGAGCCATGTATCGTGAAATCCTGAACGACAACCTCCTTCCCTCTGCCAGGAATCTGAAAATGGGTCGTGGATGGGTGTTCCAGCACGACAATGACCCAAAACATAGAGCAAAGGCAACAAAGGAGTGGCTCAAGAAGAAGCACATTAAGGTCATGGAGTGGCCTAGTCAGTCTCCGGACCTTAATCCAATAGAAAACCTATGGAGGGAGCTCAAGCTCAGAGTTGCACAGAGACAGCCTCGAAACCTTAGGGATTTAGAGATGATCTGCAAAGAGGAGTGGACCAACATTCCTCCTAAAATGTGTGCAAACTTGGTCATCAATTACAAGAAACGTTTGACCTCTGTGCTTGCAAACAAGGGTTTTTCCACTAAGTATTAAGTCTTTTATTGTTAGAGGGTTCAAAAACTTATTTCACTCAATGAAATGCAAATCAGTTGCTATCTTTTATTTAAGGTTATTTTTTCGATTTTCCTTTTGATGTGCTATCTGCCACTGTTAAAATAAACCTACCATTGAAATGATACTGTTCTGAGACTTTTCATTTCTTTGTCATTGGACAAACTTACAAAATCAGTGAGGGATCAAATAATAATTTCCTCCACTGTATAGGCAAGCCAGGTAGGTGCTCCCAGTATATAGGCAAGCCAGGTAGGTGCTCCCAGTATATAGGCAAGCCAGGTAGGTGCTCCCAGTATATAGGCAAGCCAGGTAGGTGCTCCCAGTATATAGGCAAGCCAGCCAGGTGCTCCCAGTATATAGGCAAGCCAGCCAGGTGCTCCCAGTATATAGGCAAGCCAGCCAGGTGCTCCCAGTATATAGGCAAGCCAGCCAGGTGCTCCCAGTATATAGGCAAGCCAGCCAGGTGCTCCCAGTATATAGGCAAGCCAGCCAGGTGCTCCCAGTATATAGGCAAGCCAGCCAGGTGCTCCCAGTATATAGGCAAGCCAGCCAGGTGCTCCCAGTATATAGGCAAGCCAGCCAGGTGCTCCCAGTATATAGGCAAGCCAGCCAGGTGCTCCCAGTATATAGGCAAGCCAGCCAGGTGCTCCCAGTATATAGGCAAGCCAGCCAGGTGCTCCCAGTATATAGGCAAGCCAGCCAGGTGCTCCCAGTATATAGGCAAGCCAGCCAGGTGCTCCCAGTATATAGGCAAGCCAGCCAGGTGCTCCCAGTATATAGGCAAGCCAGCCAGGTGCTCCCAGTATATAGGCAAGCCAGCCAGGTGCTCCCAGTATATAGGCAAGCCAGCCAGGTGCTCCCAGTATATAGGCAAGCCAGCCAGGTGCTCCCGGGTATATAGGCAAGCCAGGCAGGTGCTCCCGGGTATATAGGCAAGCCAGGCAGGTGCTCCCGAGTATATAGGCAAGCCAGGCAGGTGCTCCCGAGTATATAGGCAAGCCAGGCAGGTGCTCCCGAGTATATAGGCAAGCCAGGCAGGTGCTCCCGAGTATATAGGCAAGCCAGGCAGGTGCTCCCGAGTATATAGGCAAGCCAGGCAGGTGCTCCCGAGTATATAGGCAAGCCAGGCAGGTGCTCCCGAGTATGTAGGCAAGCCAGGCAGGTGCGCCCAGTATGTAGGCAAGCCAGGCAGGTGCTCCCCCGTATATAGGCAAGCCAGGCAGGTGCTCCCCCGTATATAGGCAAGCCAGGCAGGTGCTCCCCCGTATATAGGCAAGCCAGGCAGGTGCTCCCCCGTATATAGGCAAGCCAGGCAGGTGCTCCCCCGTATATAGGCAAGCCAGGCAGGTGCTCCCAGTATATAGGCAAGCCAGGCAGGTGCTCCCCGTATATAGGCAAGCCAGGCAGGTGCTCCCAGTATATAGGCAAGCCAGGCAAGTGCTCCCATTGTATAGGCAAGCCAGGCAGGTGCTCCCATTGTATAGGCAAGCCAGGCAGGTGCTCCCAGTATATAGGCAAGCCAGACAGGTGCTCCCAGTATAGGCAAGCCAGGTAGGTGCTCCCAGTATAGGTAAGGAGCCCCCAGTATAGCCAGCCTATTTTAGCGCCCGCCCACGGCTTGTGTAACTGTTGTGCGGATGGTGGTAGGGTGAGTCAGCAGGGGAGGGAGGCAGGGATACATACATTACCTATTTTACTGGTGGATGGCAGCGGCACTCTCCCCAACGTGAGACCATTGCACTCCACCAGGCAGGAAGGGAATCGTGTAAACCAGAATGCCGGCGAAATAGGTAACGTGTATATATTCCTACCTGCTGAGCTGCCGACTCACCCCACCACCATCCACACAAGCCACGGGCGGCAGGGCCCTCGCAATCAAATGCAGCTTTGACGATCTCGATCGTTGAGGCCAAAATCACGATTTCGGGTTAAAATTATAAATCATTCAGCCCTACTCCCAATTATGGCCCCATGGCATATTATCTGCTTCCACAAAGTTTAGACCAGCATGTGTACGTAGCTTTATATCTGACTGCCCTGATTCTCCAGCTCATCTCCCCCTCTTCAGTGGACGGCATAATATTGCCATGTCTGTTCAGTCATCTTTAAAGCTAAGTACACACTGACCAACCTGATTATCATCTGACTTTAGTCTGTTGGATGATAATCAGGCATGTGTACGCATGCAAACAACTTGATGAGCAACTGATAACAGGCGGTTTGCCCGATCCAACTGTCTTATCTATGTTGGTCTGATATCATGTAGTTGGTGTGTGCGTACAAGTTATTTGAAAGACTTGTACTTGTTTTGAATGTGTAGTCTGTCCCTCTTGCGTGTGCAGTATGTTAAGCTGGTTGTTTAGCCGTCTAGGCATGTGGACATACAGGTCGTGTGGTTCATCCGGTTGTGTGTTTGTCGTGTGCATGTTGGATGTGTGTACGAGCCTTTATCACAGATTGTCTCAAGACCTACTGGACTTCAGTGAAGGCTAGATGAAGTAGCCCCAGAGCCTAAGGCCATAGGGGTGAAGGCCGATACTTTATATTAAAAATAACTAAAATCTTTTCATTACACAAAGGATTTTAAAGGATAACTGAAGTGAGAGGTATATGAAGGCTGACATTTTTATTTCCTTTTAAGCAATACCAGTTGCCTGGCAGCCCTGCTGACCCTTTACCTCCAATACTTTTATCCATAGACCCTGAACAAGCATGCATCAAATCAGGTGTTTCTGACATTGTAAGATCTGACAAGATTAGCTGCATGCTTGTTTCTGGTGTTATTCAGACACTACTGCGGCCAAATAGAACAGCAGGACTGCCAGGTAACTGGTATTGTTTAAAAGGAAATACGGCAGCCTCCATATTCTTATCACTTCAGTTGTCCTTTAAGGGAACCTTAACTGAGAGGGATATGGATGTTTGTTTTTAAACAATACCAGTTGCTTGGCACTCCTGCTGATCTCTTTTGCTGCAGTAGTGGCTGAATCCCAGACCTGAAACCAGCATGCAGCTAATCCTGTCTGACTTCAGTCAGAGCACCTGATCTGCATGCTTGTTCAGGGGCTGTGGCTGAAAGTATAAGAGACACCGGATCAGCAGGAGAGTCAGGCAACTGGTATTATTTTTAAAGGAAAAATCCACATCCTTCTCAGTTTAGGTTCCCTTTAAACATTAGTACTGTGAATGGTGGTGTCTCCAGCAGATTCTAATTGTGCATCAGCTTTATCATTCGTGTTGGTGCAGGTCCATGATGTATAGGTCACTCCTCATACTGACATTCACTGTCAGACTTAAGGTGGCCATACACTGGTCGATGTGCCATTAGATCGACCAGCTGACAGATCCCTATCTGATCGAATCTGATCAGAGAGGGATCGTATGGCTGCCTTTACTGCAAACAGATTGTGAATCGATTTCAGCCTGAAACCGATTCACCATCTGCTGAGCTGCTCCTGCCGCCTGTCCCCCCCCCCCCCCCCCCCGTATACATTACCTGATGCTGGCTCCCGGGCATCTTCTCGCATTGCACGGCTCTGTTCCGGCTCCATTACGGCGCTTCCTGTGTTACTCCGTGACCAGGAAGTTCAAATAGAGCGCCCTCTATTTGAACTTCCTGGTCACTGCAGTGACACAGGAAGCGCCGGGATGGATAGAGCCGGAACAGAGCCGTGCAGCGCGGAGAAGACGCCCGGGAGCCAGCCTCAGGTAATGTATATTTAATCGGATCGGCCGCCGCTAGCGACGCGCACTTTACCCGCGGGCGATCGAGGGTAATTTCCCGCACGGCGCGATCGACGGACCGATCCGATTTCGGGAGGAAATCGGATCGGCGGCTGCGTTTACCGCGAACGATTGGCAGCAGATTCGATCCCAGGATCAAATCTGCTGTCGAAACGGCCGGGAATCGAGCCAGTGTATGGCCTGCTTTACTGAATGGAGCAGAACCCTTTGTTCTGCTCCATTCAGTAAGTCACTGCTGAATTGAATTAGCAAGCCTTTGTTGTTAGCCCCCCCCAATCTCCCACCCCCCCCCCCCCCCTCCTAAACAGGAAGTTGGGCTGCCCAGTGTTCCTGGAGTCTGGTTACCTTCCTGTCTGACTTCCTGTCACAGGAGATTCAGAATGACTGTTTACCTTCCAGATTCTCGGTCTTCAAATGGTTATTTCTGTACACTGCAGGGAACATAACAGTCCATTTTTACGCATCAAAGATTCAATTAAATAGAAGTAGTTTTCAAGAAGCTCAGAATAATGTAATAAATAAATGTAGAAGCATGGAGTGTAGGGGGTTTAGTAATGTAACTCTGTATTGCCCTTAGGAGGTTAGAAGGGGCACTTGGTGAGTCTGTCTGTCAGTCACTGAGCTCCGCTGAGGACAGTCCGTGACATGGCTCTCTACACTTTAAAGAGACACTGAAGCGAAAAAAAGATATAGTGAATTGGTTGTGTACTATGAATAATTACTAGAAGATTAGCAGCAAATAAAATATTTTCATACTTTTATTTTCAGGTATATAGTGTTTTTTCTAACATTGCATCATTCCATAATATGTGCAGATTACACAACACTCAGCATTCAAAATGAGTCTTTCAGAGCAGTCTGTGAAGTAATGACCTCTCCTCTAGCAGAGGAAAAGTAAATAGTCTAGGAACAGTTGAGATAATAGTCAGATAACAGCCCTCTCCACGACGAACTTAAGGCCCATACACACGTCGGATTTCCGCGAACGACGGGTCGTTTGAACGTCCCGTCGTTTGTCCGCTAAATCGGGCGTGTGTACAGAATATCGTTCGTTTGATAAGAGTGAGTGTGAGCGATCCGCCGGGCGGATCACTCAAACCCACTTTTATCAAACGAACGATAGTCTGTACACACGCCCGATTTAGTGGGCGGACGACGGGACGTTCAAACGACCCGTCCGCGGAAATCCGACGTGTGTATGGGCCTTTAGTTGGAGAGCTTAATGGCTTGTTTGCATAGAGATAACAACTGGAGTTTCTCAACTCTTCCTGTACTGGAAACAATTACACTGATGTATCTGATCTTAATGTTTTATTTCTTAGCTGTGCTACACATACAAATCATAATATCATCATTTTTATTTCGCTTCAGTGTCTCTTTAAAGTGCTGCAGAAGAAGTCAGTGCTTTATCAATCCATAATAATAATAAAGTAGGTTATTAGACTGACTGTGGCCCAGTGCACACCGAGCGGTTTTTGGAGCGATCCGCCGGCCGCATCTGCCTCTAAAAACGCTTGTCTAATGTATTGCAATGGGATGGTGCACACCGGCGGTTTGCGGTTTTTGCCAAGCCGCAAACGCGCCTCCTGCTGGTTTTCGGAAGCGTTTCGTCCTCAATGTAAAGTATAGGAAAAACGCAAACCGCTCTGAAAAACGCTAGTTCAGAGCGGTTTGCCAGGCATTTTTGTTACAGTAGCTGTTCAGTAACAGCTTTTACTGTAACAATATGTGTAATCTGCTACACAAAAACGCACGCAAAACCGCTAGGTATGTTTAGAAAACCTCTCTAAACATACCTAGAATCGCTCTGAAATCAGCTCCCAAAACCGCTAGCATATTGCGGATCTGCTAGCGGTTTTGGTGTGCACTGGGCCTAAGGTAGGATTAGATTGTGAGCTCCTCTGAGGGCAGTCAGTGACATGACTATGTACTCTCTAGTGCTGCAGACGATATCGGTGCTATATAAATAAATAAATAATAATAATTATAAGGGCATTAGACTAGTCCCATGACTATATACACTGTGAAGCACTGTGGAAGATGGCAGCACTGCTTCCGAAGTCATAGATTACTCCCGAGATTTTGGATAAGGACTAAGTGGTATGGCCAAAGCCGGGACAAGGTCCTCCAGCACCCAATGCTGAGACCCCAAAGTGCACCCCTCCATCCCTCCCACCTAGGCCTGAACGATTTATCGATTTTAAATCGAAATCGCGATCGTGGAACTGGCGATTCCGTGATCGTCAAAGCAGCATTTTTTGGTGATATTTTCCGCGCCCTCCTGCTGTGCAGGAGTAACTGTCTAGCATTCCCGCTCGCCACTCCATTTAAAAGTAGCAGCGGCTCATTACCTCCTTCCTTCCACCTAGCCGCCTCCCCCTGCGTCATAAGCCGGTGTAGTGTCAGCAATTGCAGCCCTACACGTTTTGCAGCCCCGCATGCGCTGTAGGAGCCTGCGTCCCATTACATTGTGCAGCCACATAAAACGTCCTAAATATCTCCGCTTCTGCACCACGTACACCCCCCAAATTTTCAGGGGAGGGAGGGGCCCCCCAGATCTAGCTCTGTGTCGAATTGCAGCCCCCGAGCCCCGCTGGTTCCCGAGACTGATTGCAGCAAACCTATCTCGGGAACTAGCGGGGCTCGGGGGCTGCAATTCGACACAGAGCTAGATCTGGGGAGGGGGTCCCCTCCCTCCCCTGAAAATTTCGGGAGTGTACGTGGTGCGGAAGCGGAGATATTTCAGGTAAATGTCTAACTTCCCACTGAGCATGCGCAATACTCAGTGAGGAAGGCTGCTGCAATATCTGACATTACACCGGGAGTCTCTCACTTTTTCTCTCCCGCTCAGCCTAGCGCGTCATTCGCTGGGCGGGTGGCAGACCTCTCCAACAGGCTCTCAGTCTCAGCCGCTCTCTTTCCCTCCGCGTTGGGAGAGGGCGTGGCACGACGGCAGCGCGGGAAGTTCGTTGGATCAGCTGGAAGATCTTTGTGGCACCATGACGGGAGTTCAGAGGGCCATAATCAGCAGCTTCCCCTCCAGGTGACACCTAGTGCCGCTGCACTGTTGTGATCGGGGATCTCTGCTTTGGGTTATGACGTGGATATGGGGGCAGAGAGTGTATCACAGGAACAAAGAGAACGTCTGTGTGGGATACAGGGATGCAAAAAGCGTGTGTTGTGGTTACAGGATCAGCAGAAAGGGTCTAAGGAGGTGCAGAGAGTGCCTGAATGGGTTGCGGGAGTGTGGAGAATGCCTGAATGGGTTCCACAGGCTCTTGCATGACATAAAGAAAATCGTGAATCAAATTGAAATCATAATCTCTGACAAATCGTGTAATTCAATCTCTTCCTAAAATCGTTCAGGCCTACTCCCACCACAGCCGTCACACACTGATTGCTATTAGTCTAATTCTGGGAATACACGGCTCATTTTTGCCTCTCGATTTTCCAGTTCGATCGTTTCACCGCTCGATTCTGCAGTCGATTCTCTTATCTTCCGTTCGTTTTTCTTTTTTCCATTCACTGCTATCACAAATCGAGCGGCAAAACGATAGAGCAGGAGATCAGACATGTCTGAAATTATCTATCGAGCCATCTATCTGGCTCAAAAATGACCCGTGTATCCCAGCATAAGAGGCGCCCCAGGGCCGCCCCCCAACACCTTAAAGGGGAACTGAAGTAAGAGGTATACGGAGGCTGCCATATTTATTTCATTTTAATCAATACCAGTTGCTTGGCAGCCCTGCTGGTCTATTTCTCTGCAGTAGTATCTGAATAACACCAGAAACAAGCATGCAGCTAGACTTGTCAGATCTGACTTTAAAGAGAAACTCCGACCAAGAATTTAACTTTATCCCAATCGGTAGCTGATGCCCCCTTTTACATGACAAATCTATTGCATTTCACAAACAGGGGGCGCTGTATGACTGATTTTGTGCTGAAACCCCTCCCACAAGAAGCTCTGAGGACCGCGGTACTCTGGGCAAACTAGAAATAGCTGCTTACAGCTGTCTGTAGCAGCCAGAACAGCTAGAAGCAGCTACATAACCTGCCCACAGTAACAATGTCACCATGTAATACATGTCAGAATGTGAATCTGGGAGAGAAAAGATTTTACAATGGGCAAACACTGACTAAATCATTTATACATAATTATTGTAAAAATTAAGCACTTTTTTTATTACATTATTTTCACTGGAGTTCCTCTTTAAAGTCTGAAACACCTGATCTGCTGCATGCTTGTTCAGGGGCTATGGTTAATAGTATTAGAGGCAGAGGATCAGCAGGGCTGACAGGCAACTGGTATTGCTTAAAAGGAAATAAATATGGTAGCCTCTGTATACCTCTCTCTCCAGTTCCCCTTTAATCTCTAGTTATCAGGCTTGCAGTCACTGCCATGTATCCCCTTTTCTTATTTCCCTCTGCTTCAAACACTGTAGGGAAATGATAGCTGAGTGAGCTGTGTGTCCCCTCCTACACTGTGCCCATCTCTCGCCTCTGCCTTGGCCTGGCCCTGGGTATGGTATGGCCCACTGTTTTGGCAGAGGTCCTGGGTGTTCGTATGTTCTCCCCGTATTTGTTTTTCTTTGTTCTTACATGCTAAAAAAAACATGGTAGTTGGTTGCTTAGTTCCCTTCCCAAGTGGTCTAATACCTGTGGTTCTCATTTTTAAAGTGTACCAGAGAACCCCCCCATAAAATTTACATACCTGGAGCTTCCTCCAGGCCCCTGCAGCCTGGTTGCTTGTGCGCAATCCTTATTCCTCTCCGTTCTTCTGCAATTTGCTCCGCAAAGTCCTCCGGGTCAGGGCCAACTTTGCATGCCTGGCCACGCCAGTGTTCACGTCGCAGTTACTACTGTGCAGGCGCAGGACGTTTCTGGCAATGGGAGTGAGACGGGAGCACGCCTGGCTGGACTACGCATACGCCGACTGGCTCCGATTGACTGATTCTCTGGGCCAGTAGCGGGCGAACGGAGAGAAAGAAGATGACGCTGTGGGAGCGATAAGGCCAGGGGGGGCTGGCGGACGGAAGCCCCAGGTATGTATATATTATTGGGAGTGCCCTGTCTCAGGTACAAGCATGCACCCTCGGCAAGTACCCTGTGTTGTGGGATACACCAGGCTTTTTGAGGCTTTAAAGAGACTCCGTAACAAAAATTGCATCCTGTTTTTTATCATCCTACAAGTTGCAAAAGCTATTCTAATGTGTTCTGACTTACTGCAGCACATTCTACTATCACCATCTCTGTAATAAATCAACTTATCTCTCTCTTATCAGACTTGTCAGCCTGTGTCTGGAAGGCTGCCAAGTTCTTCAGTGTTGTGGTTCTGTGATGCATCTCCCCCCTCCAGGCCCCTCTCTGCACACTGCCTGTGTATTATTTAGATTAGGGCAGCTTCTCTCTTATCTTTTACAAGCTGGATAAATCCTCCTCTGAGCTGGCTGGGCTTTCACATACTGAGGAATTACATACAGGCAGAGCTGTCTGCACTCTTTCACTGAAGTGTCAGGCTGTTTCTTCCTGCAGATAGCTGAAGGGGGAACGAAACACACAAATTATCTCTTGAGATTCAAAAGGAAGGGTGTATACAGCCTGCTTGTGTATGAATGTATTTTCTATGTGTGGACATACTGTACATCAACCTACTTCCTGTTTTGGTGGCCATTTTATTTGTTTATAAACAAACTTTTTAAAACTGTTTTTAACCACTTTTAATGCGGCGAGGAGCGGCGAAATTGTGACAGAGGGTAAAAGGAGATGTCCCCTAACGCACTGGTATGTTTACTTTTGTGCGATTTTAACGATACAGATTCTCTTTAGCATGCTACTATTTTCTGTGTATCAAATTTTCGAACAGAACATACAGATCTTATTGTATGAAAAACCCCATTGATCCTGAATGATCACGATTGTTGTTTTGAGGAAAATGCGACCCCATACTTGCTCCCACCCTATCTGCTCCTACAGGCACTAGAGGTCATGTGCTATGGAAAGCTGAGACCTTTGATTATACATCCATTGCCACAGCTTCTTCCAGCCAGTAGGTGGTGCTGTTGAATAGAAAACCGGCGTCTTCTCTGTTGATTTCATAGGTGTGTCTGACAGCTTCCTACAGCATAGATGTGACAGCACCAGGAGGTAACACTTTATGTAAACCAGGAGTCCCCAAACATTTTGGGTCGAGGGCCGGGTCAACATACTTGAGACTGCTGGGGGGCCGGAGTATACATAAAATGAAGTCTTTGCAGGCCAGCAAGTGAAGCATACCCAGGTGACAACCTGCAGTCCAATTGGACAGCATTGTCACCTGAAGTGGAATTTGATTGGAAACCAGCAAGTTACTGCTTTCTGGCTTCCATGTGGATGGGTGGTGCCAGAACTGCTATTCTATATGCGGACCACCAATATTTAAAGATGTAGCTGACCGTATCTATAAGTAATACATTTTGTGTGTGGGGGGCCGGTAAAAAAGCCTCAGGGGCGGGCCTTAGTTTGAGGACCACTGATGTAAACGAAAGAAGGCCAACCTTCCTCTGGTCTAATGCGAAGTACACACCATACAGTTTTCTGTTAGATTTTTTTCCAACATGTTGGAAAAAAAAAATCTTATCTGGCAGGTAAATCTAACAGAAAATTGTATGGTGTGGACCTAGCATTAACTGATGATTGATTGTTTTTCCCCTTCCTTGTGTTTGTATAGCTGCTTTACCTTTCATATGCCAGTCTGTTTCCTTTCAGATCTGAAGCAACTTCCTCACACTTAATGCTAGGTACACACCATACAATTTTCTAGCAGATTTACCTGCCGGATCGATTATCTCCTATCTATCCGATTTTGAATTAAAATTTTTCATTTTTTCTGATCAATTTTCCAATTTTCATATAAGTGAATAGAAATAGATTGGAAAATGGATCAGGAAAAGGATCGAAAAATCTGTCAATTCAGATCGGACATGTTGGAGAAAATCGATCTGGCAGGTAAATCTGCCAGAAAATTTCATTAGCATAAAATTCCCACACAGACTCTCTCAATTTTCTGATGCTAACATTTGATTTAAGTCTCATACGCAGGTCCATCATAATGCACAACATATCTTATGCTGGGGATACACAATGAGATTTTTAGCAGATTTACTGTCCGATCTACTTTCCAATGATTTTTCTGATCTAGTTACATTCACCTCCTATGAGAAATCGATCAGAAAAACAATCGGAATTCAAGTCGGACATGTCGGAAATTATCTATCGAAACATCTGGTTGCCAAAATATCTCATGGTGTATTCCCAGCATAAAGGTGCCCGTACATGAGAGGATTATGAGCAGGGTCGACAGAGACAACTCTATCTCTAACTGATCGAATTTTGCATCTCTGTTGAAGCTGCCCATATACTGCAGACTGATTCCCGTCAGCATGAAATCGGCCGGGCCCGCCGCGTTCGCCCAGCCGCTGCCCCCCTAATGTATAAATGTGCCCCACAGTGTGTGCATTTATACATTACCAGTCCTGTGTCAGCCTCCACGTGTTGTCCGTTCGTCCTCCAGTTGGCTCTTCTGCATACACGCGGACGGCGACGCATTGCGTCATACACTATGTGCAGCCGCCAGCGTGAATGTGGCTGAGCCACCCAGAGGACGGACAGACACCGCACGGAGGCTGACACAGGACAGGTAATGTAATAATGCCCACACAGTGGGGCACATTTATATATTAGGGGGGCAGTGGCAGGGGGATTTTGTCGCTCGTTGTGAAATCGACCGCCGCACACCCGATCAACCAACTTCGGGCCAACATATTGCATCGGGCGCGATCGAGTAACGCAACCAATTTCGGCCTGAAATTGGTTGCATCGTCGGTCGAGCCTGCACTTGGCGGCACCGATTTTCAAACAATTCGATAATGGTGATCAAATTGGACTGCCTGCCAAAGTCGCCTGATGTATGGGCACCTTAACCGCACCACAAGTAGTTTACATGACCAGTACGTACACACACACACGCCAGCCAATTTAAAAACCAACTCTCTCAAATACTGCATTTGCAAGCAAAACCATGTCTGCATTGAAGAACAACAAAGTTGTTGAAACAACTTGTACACACGTGGCCAACCTGCAAGATTGTTGCGTAGTTTGATCTGCCGGATCAGGCAAACCACCTGTTAATTGTTAAGACCAACTGATAATGGGTGGTTTGCCAGATCCATGCAGTGGATCAACCTGCACATCTACCTTGCAGGTTGGCCAAGTGTGTATACGTTGCTAGATCAGCTTTGTTGTTTGTCTTCCAACAGACCAAGTTTAGATGATAGTTGGGCAGATTTAAACGTGTGTACGAGCCTATAGGTTGCACTCGGGCTCTCAGTATACGGTCCTGTACTAGAGTAAAGGCCCAGGAACACAGTATTTGGACTACAGAATACCCAAGCAGCTCTCTGGTTGACCCTAAACCACTAGGAAAGTAGAGGGGACTAAAAGAGGCCAAAAAGCCCTCCTTCTAAAAAGCAATGGTGAGTGTAATTTGCCTTCTTAAAACAGGTGTTTGCAAATATTCAGCTTTAAAGGGAGCCTAAACTGAGATGGATATGGCTGTTTCCCGTTACACAATACCAATTGCCTGGCAGTCCTGCTAATCTCTTATACTGAATACACACCATGAGTTTCCGCGTCGCACGCGTCCGTCGATATGCGTTGATTCGATTATTTCCGAGCGCATTTCGATTATTTTTAGGTCGAATGCCATGTAAAGTATGGCAAATCGACCGAACGATCAATTAAACCGCGAATCGGACATGTCGGAAATAATCGAATCGACGCGTATAGACGGACGCATCGAACGCGGAAATGTATGGTGTGTATCCAGCAATAGGCTGCAGCAGTGGCTGAATCACACACCTGAAACAAGCCGACATGCAGCTAATCCAGTCTGACTTCAGTCAGAGCACCTGATCTGCATGCTTGTTCAGGGGCTGTGGCTAAAAGTATTAGACACAGGATCAGCAGGAGAGTCAGGCAACTGGTAGTATTTCAAAAGGAAAAATCCATATCCTTCTCAGTTTAGGTTGTCTTTAAGTGGGCAAATGTGGCTACCCACAATGCATCACTACTGAATATGCAAATTATCTATTTATGTCCCTGTAGCCAGGCTTGCATCTAGAACCGCTACTGGTCCAAGCCCTATTGCACAGAGCCATATCAATCCTTTCCTTGCACTGATGAGGACCAAAAGTCTGAAACATGCGGTCTACATGGTGGGTTGATGTGACTGTGTAAAATATATAAGCTATAGGATTACTATACACTGTGTACATGTAATTAAGGCATCTGGGGGAAAAAGGCGCAAGGGATTGCTGCTAGTAGAGTATCTCTGAAATTAGCGGTATTCTACTGTTGGATTTCTATAGTAAAATGTCGACAGTGTTCTCCCCAGAATGTTTTTCCAGCTGAGTGGCATGAAAAAGTAGCCGGGTGGGGTGAGATAAAAGCATGCAGGGCCCGTGCTTCTCTGCACAACTCTGCTTACAGCAGAGGAGGTGGTGAGCTTATAACAGCCGGGTGCTCACCAAGAGCCTGGGGAGAACCCTGGTCGGTAAGGTATACCAATAATTTACTATAGCTTAACCTAATCCTACTCTCACACAGAGCCCTCCATCTATCTATGCCTAACCCTTAACCCCCTGATGGTGCCTGACCCTTAGCCGTGTGACTATACCCACGTTGCGATAACGCAGGGAAAATTGTGACGTGTGTACATAGCTTAAGGTAGCTGTACCATCTACCTAATGTAGATGGTACAGCTACCTATTTCCTGTGCAACTTGCATTGAAATTTCAATAGACTGTAAAAGTGGCCATACACTGATAGAAATCTCATGCTCTAATGTGCTGCAAATCTGTCAGATGCCTGTCAGGTCGAATCTGATAGGAAGCTATCTGATGTGTGGCAACACACTAAATGCATGATTGCACCATTAGATCCAATGCAACACTATGGGCCATCGATCTGCTGCCAGCAGCAGATCAACCTAGATTTTCCATCCTGTCAGATCAAATCGATCGAAATCGGCAGATCGAACGGACATCGATTTCCGAGCGATTCGATCGATTGCTGAAATCGACCAGTGTATTGGCCCCTTAAGCTCGCGATTGTAAACACTCTCACCCTTTTGTGTCTAGGAATTTGTTACATATTTTATTCATGTTCCTTTTGTCACTAATTACCAATTCCTTTATTTTGTATACTAATGTACTCATTGTATTATTATGTACACCATGTTTTGTTTTACTTTTTACAGAGCCAAAGATATAAATTGATAATGATAAATGATATGCAGCTTGAAGTTGGCAACCAGGTCAGCAGTCAGTATCGTGTGATAGCAGTCACTTGTTTATCTCATCTAATACACATATCGTAGTTTATGATGGCGTTTGATTACGGTGTGCTTTGTTTTTTAAAGTTGTTTTCTTTTTAGGGTTTTTGGAATCGGGCAAGAAGTTTGACTCCTCTCGAGACAGGAATAAACCTTTCACCTTCATTGTTGGGAAGAATGAGGTGATCCGTGGCTGGGAGGAAGGCGTGGCTCAGGTTATTTTCTTTTCACTAATTTCCATGTCTTGTTTCTCACTTAATTCATTGTGCGCTTGAAGTGAACCTAAACTGAGAAGTTGCCTGACTCTCCTGCTGATCCTGTGTCAATAATACTTTTAGCCACAGCCACTCAACAAGCCTGCAGATCAGGTGCTCTGACTGAAGTCAGGGGTAATAGAGCAAAAATTACTTTGCTCTTAAAGTAAACTTGAGACGAGAATAAAGAAATATTTGATATATTTGATATTTTGCTTCCCGGCTTCCAGTCCGGCCCCCAGAAGTGAGAGAACTCACTTAAAGAGAACCTGAACTGAAAATTAAGTCAAAATAAACAAGTCATACTTGCCTCCCGTATAGTCCACTCATCAATCTTTCTCCTCTCCTGCGTCCTGTTTGTCCACTGTGATCAAAGGAATTCTCTGTCCTCCATTTTGAAAATGGCCATTACCCCATAACAGCTTCTTGGTCAGCACACTGGGAAACTGTAATATTGCCAACTTGAGCCATAGGGAAATATGGACATTAACTGGCACATTAAGTTGTAACTGACAGCTGCTGGTATATAACTGACAGCAACTGCCTATAGAGCCCAGCCTCTGTTGCTATGTAGCTTCCTCCAAAGCCCCCCCCCCCCTTGCGCATTGAGACCCCATTAATCACAGCCGCGCTGTCGACACGCAGCGTGTCGCAGCGCGCGTTTACCTCACTAATGCCAGTCTCGCCGCTCCCCCGCCTCCTGAATCGCTCCGGTCCCCGCCCACATCCCTTTCCTCCTTTGGGGGAAGCTAAATAGCAACAGAGGCTGGGCTCTATAGACAGACCCAGCGTCTGTATATGCATTGCGATGAAAGAAACCCACTTCGGGTTCTCTTTAAGCCTGGCAAAAAAAAAAAACTGGTTTTACTCACCTGGGGCTTCTACCAGCCCCCTGCAGCCGTCCTGTGCCCTCGCGGTCACTCTCGGATCCTCCTGTCCCCCGCCGCCAGCTACTTTAGTTTTCGTCCAACAGGCTCACTGTGCCTGTGCAGGCTTGGCCACGCGTCTCCTCTGCGTTTCTGTCCGCAATGGTGCCCTGCACAGGATACTATTGCAAACAGGAGCGCGAAGAAGACTACGTGTGGCCAGGCCTGTCGGCGATACAAAACTAGCTGCAGCGGGGGACTGGAGGATCCATGAGCGAATGAGGGCACAGGGCTGCTGCTGCTGGTAGAAGCCCCAAATGAGTAAAGGTGGCCATACACTTAGAAAAATCTGAATGTCGAATCTGCTGCAAATCTAAAGGTGGCCATACACTGGCCCGATTCGCGGCCGTTTCGACAGCAGATTCGATCCTGGGATCGAATCTGCTGCCAATCGTTCGCGCTAAACGCACCCGCCGATCCGATTTCCTCCCGAAATCGGACCGGTCCGTCGATCGCGCCGTGCGGGAAATTACCCTCGATCGCCCGCAGGTAGGGTGCGCGTCGCTAGCGGCGGCCGATCCGATCAGGTATACATTACCTGACGCTGGCTCCCGGGCGTCTTCTCCGCTCTGCACCGCTCTGTTCCGGCTCCATCCCGGCGCTTCCTGTGTCACTCCAGTGACCAGGAAGTTCAAATAGAGGGCGCCTAGGAGCCAGCTTCAGGTAATGTATACGGGGGGGGGGCACAGGCGGCAGGAGCAGCTCAACAGATTGTGATCGGTTTCAGGCTGAAATCGATTCACAATCTGTTTGCAGTAAAGGCAGCCATACGATCCCTCTCTGATCAGATTCGATCAGATAGGGATCTGTCAGCTGGTCGATCTAATGGCAAATCGACCAGTGTATGGCTACCTTAAGACTGTCAGATGCCTGTCAAGTGGAATCTGACAAGAATCTATCTGATGTGTGAACTAGGAACAGATTTCCAATAGATTTCAGAATGAAATCCATTGGAAATCGATCTAAATGCATTATTGGACCATAGACCTAATGCAACTCTATGGGCCGTCGATCTGCTGCTAGCAGAAGATCGACCTAGATCTTCATCCTGTCAGGTCAAATTGATCGAAATCGGCCACAAATCGATAGATTGGCTAATACGATAGAACCGAACGATCGCTGCAATTTTTTTATGCCAGACTTCAGTATCCCTTTTAAATCAATACAGTGAGGATCTCAAGAGAAAACGTTACTTTCCTCAGTGGAGGGAAGCTTATGGCTCTTCCAGATCCTCCCGACCATCGATCCAGCGCTGGGACCCTGCAGAAGTTTGTGCACAGGCGCAGTGAGTCTGTTGGACGAAAACTAAAGTAGATGGCGGCGGGGGACAGGAGGATTCGAGAGTGATTGCGAGGGCACGGGACAGCTGCAGGGGGCTGGTAGAAGCCCCAAGTGAGTAAGGCCTGGTGCACACCAGAGGAGTTTTTCTGAGTATTTTGAGTTTTTAAATCTGCTAATGTTATCCTATGTGTCTGTGCACACTGGAGCAATGCGGTTTTGTAAAAAAAAAAACCATAGCATTACATTTGGAAGAGCTTTTGAAACCTCTAAAAGCTCTTCCCAATGTAATGCTATGTTTGTTTTTCTTACAAAACCTAATTGCTCCAGTGTGCACAGACACATAGGATAACATTAGCAGCAGATTTAAAAACTCAAAATGCTCAGAAAAACTCCTCTGGTGTGCACCAGGGCTAAAACTGAGTTTTGTTTTTTTCATGCCAGGCTTAAAGGGAACCAGAGACTAAGCACCCTTGTGTTTTTTACCATATATATCAGTAAGAACATTAGAGACAGCACTTACCACGCTCTCTGTTTCATCCTCACTGCTAAAGCTGGCCATACACTAGGCCGATTACCTGCCGATCGACAGAAGATTCGATCACTGGGATCGAATCTGTCACATCGTTCGCGCTAAACGCTAAATTTCGACCTATTTCGTTCCGAAATAGATTAATCCCGTCGATCGCTCCGTGCGGGAAATTACCTTCGATCGCTCGCGGGTAGGGAGCGCATCGATAGCGACGTACGATCGACGCAGGTATACATTACCCGAAGCTGGCTCCCGGCATCTTCTCCGCATCACCTCCCGACTGGCATCTTCTCCGCATCACCTTCCGCATCACGACATCCGGCATCCGTGTATAACTTCCTGTGTCACTGCAGTGACAGCCGAAGTACAAATAGAGGGCGCTCTATTTGAACTTCCGCTGACACTAGTGACAGAAGGTTATACGCGGATGCCAGATGTCGTGATGCTGAGAAGATGCCCGGAACCAGGCTTCAGGTAATGTAAGCAGGGAAGGGGGGACAGGCGGCAGCTCAGCAGATGGTGAATCGGTTTCGGGCTGAAATCTATTCACAATCTGTTTGCAGTAAAGGCAGCCATACGATCCCTCTCTGATCAGATTCGATCAGAGAGGGATATATCTGTTGGTCGAATCTGATGGCAAATCGACCAGTGTACTTACACAGCAAGACGTTGCGTTTTAGGGGATGTTATGGTCGCATAACGTGCCCCTAACGCAACGTATGGTGGTGTTGAAGTTGGACATCGGATTGAGCTGCGTTATGCAGCTCTCAAAAGCAGCCGCTCCAGGTTAGTGATGGAAAGTCCGGATCTTTTTAAGGATTCTGATCATTTGAATAGGATCATTGAAAAGATCCAAATCTTTAAACCGAATCATTTTACTAGGGAAGCAGACTGGGTGAAATGACAAGCAGGGCAGGACTTTCCCTGCACTGTACATTCTGTATGGCCTGGTGCACACCAGAGGAGTTTTTCTGAGCATTTTTTGAGTTTTTAAATCTGCTGCTAATGTTATCCTATGTGTCTGAACACTGAAGCAATGAGGTTTTGTAAAAAAACAAAACCATAGCATTACATTGGGAAGAGCTTTTAGAGGTTTCAAAAGATCTTCCCAATGTAATGCTATGGTTTTTTTTTTTTTTTACAAAACCTCATTGCTCCAGTGTGCACAGACACATAGGATAACATTAGCAGCAGATTTAAAAACTCAAAACGCTCAGAAAAACTCCTCTGGTGTGCACCAGGCCTTAGTTCCTGTTTCTTCCAGACAGACATCCACTGTGAACCGAATCTTTCATTGTGGTGATCCGGAGGATTCGACTCACAAAAAAGATCCGGATCAAATGAACGATTCGTTCATGATCCGGACAACACTACAGTCCTACCAGGAGTCTCTGCAGTGCAGTGAATATTAATTAGCCATGTGGCTGGCTGCGGAGGAGGAGGGGAGACCTCCTCCTCCAACATTACTGAGCATGTGCAAGCAGTCTAACGCTGCTTAGCCCGGTATAATGTACAGCATGCAGCACTTTGTTTAAACGTGCTGCGTTACTATCTAACGCAACGTGTGCACTGTGAACAGCACAATTGATTTTACAGTGCTGTGAGTTGGGCTGCGTTACTGGCTGCTGTAACGTGGGACTTTAACGTCCCACTGTGAAACCAGCCTAAAAGTGTCTGTTATCAGCTGTGATAAGAATCCCGGACTGAGCATTCAGTCTGGCTTTGCAGGGAATCATTATAGCTGAATCATTATAGCAGAGCCACAAGGGGGCAGGCTTGGGCTTGAAAAGACACCAGAGAAGACAGGCTCAGCTATAATCTTTCCGTAGCAAAGCTAGACTGAGTGCTCAGTCGGGGATTCTTATCAGAGGTGATAACAGTCAGATTAAACGGAGAACAAAGAAACAAAGAGCAGATTAGGTGTTTACTGTCATGTTCCCACTGATTTATAAGGTAAAATACAAGAGGGTGCTTCATCTCTGGTTCTCTTTAAGCATTCCTTTAAAGAGTAACTGTCAGGCTGCAGAAGCTAATTTAAACCTCTATTCTCCTGTGTTAAACAGTTTAGAAGGAAGCCCAAAAGCCATTAGTGAAGATAAAAATCTCAGTTACCTTTGATGTGTGCTTATCAGCAAGGCTGTTAAAACCCAAGAGGACGCAAGCCGCATACTATACTGCAAAGCATTCTGGGGCCCTCCCCTCGGCTGCTAATGAGAAGTTACAGCAGCTTGTAATCAGTCCAGCGCGTAGCACTGATAAATCTCCGGGCAGAGTACACTGCAGGAGTCAGCTATTGTTCCTAGCCACATGGCTCATTAATATTCACTGCACACTGTGTTGTTCAAGTACGAGCTTTTCTGTGATCAGGAAGCAGGCAGGACATGACGACACATTTGACAGAAAAACATGGAGCCTGCCATGAGCTGTCAGGAGCATCTATCTCTGCATATACTGTATACAAATTCTGTGAAATCCAAACGTGGACAGTGAAATGCATATGTAATGTAAGTACAGCCAATCTTTAGCTACTGATATATGTGTTTATTTTCTCTGAGACCTTATACCTAACAGCTCCTCTTTAAGCTTAAAGTCTGGCATAAAAAATAAAATAAAATCAGTTTTAAAGGGCCCATACACTGGTCGATTTCAGCCATCAATCGATTCTATCGAACCACCTCCCGCCTGCGCATTAGCACGGAGTCACTTGGGCACGAGGCTTCCTGTGCAGTGCAGCTGCGCTCATCCACGTATGGGAGCCACGGCCACCTGCATCTTTTGACAAGCCCTTGCCGAAAGAGGTTCAGGAGGCTCCAGCGATGGATTGGTGGAGGTGAGAGGGAAACCTCTATTATCCAGAGGCTTCGTTCTACTTAGGTAAGTAAGTTTTTTCAGGTGCACTATTAACCACTTAAGTACCAGCGGTCGGCCCCCTTTAAAGGGAACCTTAGCTAAAAAAAAAAACATGAGTTTCACTTACCTGGGGCATCTACCAGCCCCCTGCAGCCATCCTATGCCCTCGCAGTCGCTCATGGCTCCTCCGGTGCCCTGCTGCCAGCTAGTTTCGTTTTTTGCCGACTGGAAGTCGGCCGTCCGCCATGTGTACCTTTTTATGCATCGCCGCTGGTGCAGGAAGCCATCGTGGACATTAACAAGTACATTTTTACGCGTTACGGGTACAATGCGTAAAAATGTATGCATTACAAATGTAATGCGTAAATGTACTTGTTAATGTCCGCGATAGCTACCTGCACCAGCTGGAATGCGTAAAAAGGTATGCACGGCGGCCGGCTGACTCCCAGTCGGCAAAAGCGAAACTAGCTGGCAGCGGGGCACCGGAGGAGCCATGAGTGACTGCGAGGGCACAAGATGGCTGCAGGGGGCTGATAGATGCCCCAGGTAAGTGAAACTTATGGGGGGTTTTTAAGTTTAGGTTCCCTTTAAGAGTACCTGTCAGGCATAAAATCAATTCTCTAATTTTTACCTGGTAAACAAATAAGGATGCCAACCAGGAAGTCCCTAAGTTTAAAAATCTCCATGTTCTTAATAGAATATCATTTACCAGGTCCCCTGGCTCTTATTCGGTTCTTCTGCCGCAAAAGAGAAGTTGCAGTGCATGCTGGTGTTTTTTGGTTTTTTTTTTCTCCTCATACAGAACTAATGCAGCCTGATTAGCTGAAGTTTCTTTCACTCTCTGTTTCCCCTCCCACACCTCTTTTCCACTCTGGCCAATATTTCTTGTGCTGAGAAAGTGACTTGACATCCGATCCATACAGCTAAACCAGGTCTGCAAAGTTACACAATGATTTGTGAGGATGCACACAGCTGCAGAGCTGTGTGGGAGTGTCTGAAGACAGGGAGGAGGGTGAACAATGTATACACAATCAGGCAGAGGAGAGGGAAAAGTGTAAGGGAGGAAATGACATCAGAATTGGCTTCAGACACAGGGATTCTAAAATGGAAACTGACAAACAGAATTCTCTTTATTTACTATATAAAACTTACTGAATCAAAATGTGGACAGTGCAATACATATGTTATGCGAGTAGAGCAAGTATATATCTACTAATATATGTATGGCTAACAGCTCCTCTTTAAGGACCAGAGACCGCTGGTACCAGAAACTGCGGCATAACGACAAATCGCTGCACGCTACCATCGCATACGTGGAGACTCGGGCCACCCGCTCCGCCGTCTCTATGACGGCAGAGCTCTGTGAGCCGGTCAGAATCCGCTTTCGTTGGCTCCTGACTGTGTGATCAATGTAAGCCATTGGGAGTTGCTTACATTGATAACCGGGTCAGGAGCCAATGAAAACTGCTGCTGACCGGCTCACAGGGCTCTACCGTCCTAGAGAGGCGCAGGCCGAGTGAGCTGCGGTGGGAAGACAATGATGAGTTTGGCGGGAGTGTCGAAAGCAGCAAGAATGCGCAGCGGTGGTGATGTGAAATTTACAATCTGGCAGGTATTAGAGCATCAAAACTGGGTGTAGATTTCCATCACAGCCACCTGGAAGTTGTTAATTAGACGTACACTAATGGTGTGTACACACTTGAAAGATTAATTATTATTATTTATAAAGCGCCAACCTATTCCGTGGCGCTGTACAATGTAAGAAAACAAACAAGGGATACATAATGATACAATGATGTACATCAGATCTGAACACTGATACAAAATACAGCACTGCTGATTACTATTTGATTTAACATGATGATTAAAATGTATAAAGCTGGCCATACACTGGCCCGATTTGTGCCCGTTTCGACAGCAGATTCGATCACTGGGATCGAATCTGCTGCCAATCGTTCACGCTACACGCCGAATTTCGGTCCATTTCGTCCGATCCCGTCGATCGTGCCGTGCGGAAAATAACCGTCGATCGCCCGCGGGTAAAGAGCGCATCGCTAGCGGCGTTCGAGTGCCCGACGACCGACGCAATAGAGCCCGCATACATTACCTGCTTCGCCGGCGCGACTGCAGTCTCTACTGTTTAAACTTCCTGCCGGGCTAGAAGAAGTGAGGCATGCCGTACCTGGAGACCAGAGCGCAGACAGAGCAGCGGTGACCGGGAGACTGCAGTCGCGCTGGCAGAGCAGGTAATGTATGCGGGCGGGCGGGGGCAGCAGCAGCAGTACCACCACAACAGATTGTGAACGGTTTCAAGCTGAAATCGGTTCACAATCTGTTTGCTGTAAAGGTAGCCATACGATCCCTCTCTGATCAGATTCGATCAGAGAGGAACTATCTGTTGGTCGAATCTGATGGCAAATCGACCAGTGTATGGCCACCTTAAGTGTCTAACAGTGTGCAAGCAATTAAACTAATAACAGTCCATGACGCAAAAGGGTGAGAGCCCTGCCCTTGCGAGCTTACAATCTAAAGGAATGGGGTGGAAACAAGAGTTGGGGATGTATACAATTAATGAAAGATCTTAGACCAATTTTACCACCTTCCATGTAGTATGAGAGCCATACTCTACACAGTCTATTCTATTGAGCTGAACTCTCCATCAGATAAAAATCTTTGCAAGATGCTGCACACAAACATGCTGTACACATTCAAAAGATCAGCATCTGCAAAAGGTCTTTTCCTGCAAAAGATCTGTTCCTGAATAATGCATTCATAGACTATATCTGCAGATCTCGTACACACCTTGTTTAACAGACATTCATCTGCAGATCAGATCCACCAGGATGGATCTCAGATCTGCAGATGATTGTCAGATATGCAGATGAATGTCTGTTAAACAAGGTGTGTATGAGGGTCTGCAGTTATCATAGAATATCATAGACTATGAATGCATTTTGCAGGAACAGATCTTTTGCAGATACTGATCTTTTGAATGTATACAGCATCTGTGTGCTGCATCTTGCAAAGATTTTTTTTTTTTTATCTGATGGGGAATTCAGCTCAATAGAATAGACTGTGTAAACTCTACACAGTCTATTCTATTGAGCTGAACTCTCCATCAGATAAAAAAAAATATATTCTCTCATACTACATGGAAGGTGGTAAAATTGGTCTAAGATCTTTCATTAATCTTTCAAGTGTGTACTCACCATTACACCTAGGTCGTCAGCACAGAGTGTACTTGAACTTGTCACGATGAAATAATTGGTAAACGGTACATTTTTAGATTAAGAACATTTCTCAAGTACCCTTGGCTGTAATTAGTGGATTCACCTGCTGTTGGAGTATACCCGTATATACTCGCATATAAGCCGACCCGCATATAAGCCGACCCCCCCAACTTTTACCTCAGAAATCAGGAATAAGGCATTGACTCGCATATAGGCCTCCTCCCCAGTATAGCCCCCTCCCCAGTATAGGGTAAATAGTCAAGGGGCACAGCATAAATAGCCAGATGATGTAAATAGCAGGGGAACAGATGCCATAAGGCAAAGTTATGATGCAGGCTCAGGTAGTAAAGATCCTCCTGATACATAGAGAGGGCAGCAGCTTTTAATCAGTCATTGCCTGTTTGGGGAAGTATTTATTTTGAACTCCTAGCTAATCTTTCTGCAGCTCTTCACGTTAATTAATAAGGACAGTGTAAATAGTGAGAGAAGCATGCCTTGCAGCACTGGTACCCCTGCTGTGTTCTGTGTCAGTGTCTATGCCAGGCAGCCCCCCTTGCAACATGGTGTGGGGTGTGGAGCGCATCAGACAACTGACCTGTGTCCCGTGTGGCTACAGTGGAGCAGAGTGGGGAGAGAAGCATGCCATGCGGTGCTGTGGATCCCGTGCCCTGTGTCTGCCCTTGCAACATGATGTGTGGCATGTGACAATAGGATAACTGACCCGTGTCCCCGTTGTGATAGAAGCATACCGTGTGTACTGGGGATCCCCACTGTGCTCGGTGTGTGGGGCAATAGGATGACTGACCTGTGTCCCCATTGTGATGGTTGCGGTGGAGAGAGCAATGGAGTGCCGAGAATCCCTCTTTAGTTTCTCCGTGCGTCTCTGTTATTGTGCCTCAAGACGCCACTAGATGGCATCATAGATATGAGACACGGTCAGCCCATCAGAGAGGTACGGGGATCCCTGGCGAAACACGTGATGTTGTTGCTCTCCGCTCCGCTCCTGCGACAATGGGGGCACACTGGTCAGCCGTCCTATTGCTACAAGCTCCACATTATATCACGAGGGGGCGAGCACAGACACCCAACACAGCGGGGTTCCGTAGTGCGCACGGTATGCTTCAATCCCTGCTCCTGCCAACGGGGACACAGGTCAGTTATCTCATTGCCGCAATCGGGCACAGATACCGGGCACAGAGTTCCGTAGTGCGCACGGTATGCTTCAATCCCTCCTCCTGCCGCAACGGGGACACAGGTCAGTTATTCTATAGCTGCACACTCAACACCATTTTGCGAGGGTAAGCAGGCACAGACACAGGGCACAGCGGGGATCCCCAGTGCGCACAACATGCTTCTCTCTCCACTCTGCTCTAGTGTAGCAACAGCATGCCCGCGGGACAGTTATTATTACCGCAGACGCCATTTGCGAGCACGGGAACAGCTGGGATGTGTGGACCAAGTACATGACTCGCATATAAGCCGAAGGGGGGACTTTTGAGCACATTTTTTGGGGTCAAAAATTCGGCTTATATGTGAGTATATACGGTAGGTGGTCTAATCAAGGTTGTGGATTCAGAGATGGAGCAATAATAAACGGAGTAGTCTGAGTTGGATGATTTTTGTACCGACTCCACAGCCCTGGGTGTAATCAATAAAAGGTTTGCCTGAGGGATGTCTATAAGAGCGGGGTAGATGTGTTATTCAGGGGATGCAGCAGTACATGTTCTTCATATTTTTGTTAATAATGGTTCTGAGTCGTGTTTCCAGCAATGTAAGTTGGCACTGTTTCCAATGCCCTTCTTCATATTTTCTGTTTTACAGATGAGTGTGGGGGAAAAAGCGCGTCTTACCTGCACCCCAGACTATGCGTATGGCCTCGCTGGACACCCCGGTATCATACCTCCTAACGCCACCCTTCTATTTGAAGTGGAGCTGTTGCGACTTGAATGAGGGCTGCCCTGGATCAGTGTGGGTATGTGACGGTCTGAGCTTTTATTTGATTGGTCTGCATGTTTTTTGATCTGAGCTTTCATTTGATTGATCTGCATGTTAGGACCAGTGCACACCAAAAAGCGCTACTGTAATCAGACGCTCAGCGCTTTCTGAAGTGATTATTCTAGGCATGTGCCTAGGGATTTTGTAATCGTGCCTAGCGATTTTTGGAGCATTTTGGTATAGGTGTTTTGTTTTTTCGTTACAGTAGAGCTGGAACTGAACAGCTTCAGTAACAAAAACACTTGAAAATCGCTCTGATCCAGCGCTTTTCAGAGCGATTTTTCCACTTTTCTTTACTTAACATTGAGGCTGAATCACCTCAGTAAAGCACAAAAATGCTTCAGGACCCGTGTTTGCATTTGGGGAAAAAAATCACATTGCTCTGGTGTGATCCATCCCATTCAAATAAGTTTGCCAAGCGATTATCAAAGCGCTCTTGGTGTGCACCAGCCCATAACGTGGGAATCTGGGCTTTCCATTGATTGGTCTGCGTGTTTATCTTCTCCAGCTGAGTTGAGTTCTCCATTATAGTCTTGTCATTGCTGCACTAGTTTTCCTGCAGTGTCCTCCATAGTAGTTTAGTGCATGCGTCACCAACTGTCTACTGGTGTACATAAATATATAAATATAAATTATATATATATCACTTGATAATAATAGTCTTCATATTTGCCTAACAATGCCATCTCCATGGTTACCGTTCTGCCTTCCTTTCTGTAATTGGCTGATCAGTCCAACAGTGTTTTGTTGGTTCCTTATATCCCTTCTGCTTTTACTGACACCCCATCTATCAGTGGCTGATCTCTCCAACCCAGTCTTATTGGTTCATTCCATCCCTTCTACCTTTGCCTGATCGTCCACCCCGTCTCGTTGGTTTCCTCCATCCTTTACGTTACCTGAAAAATACGAGGGAAATACAAGTGGGAGGGCCTTGTACTTAATTGCTCAGCTAAGCAAAGGGTTGTATAAATTGATGTACATAGTATACAAAAAGACAAAATGAAAACAAAACTTCCAGATGGGAAAATCTACAACTAAAACTGCCTTAAAAGTAGAAAAGGTAATATAAATATTTAACATTTAATCAATACTTTAGGTGAAATACATAAAATGGCATTAGAAAAGTTGTATAAATTACCATGACATCCTCGATGAGTAATGAATATTGAAAGGTTTGTAGTAATATGTGGCCCTTTAATCTGTCTGTTGCTAAATTTTTGGCAGAAGCTGATTACACAATATCACTTGCAAGCCTGATGTAGTAAACTAATTACAAGTAGTATGTTACTGTTCTGGGACAGGAGTCATGGGTCCAGGTAGACAGCGATACACTGACCTGTATCCAGAGATCCACAGTTACATACATAGTTGAGTTGAACTCGTCCATCGCGTTCAACCAGAAAGTATGGTACAATAATAACTCTAAAGGTGGCCATACATCTAGTGATAATTGGCAGATTCAACCAAGAAACAAATCTCTCTCTGATCCAATCTGATCTGAGAGATCTGTCAGCTGCCCATATAATGCAGGCCAATTCCTGATCAGTTTCAGCATTAAATCTATTCAGAAACGGCCTTGTGACGCTGATCCGTCCGCCCCGACGTGTCTCCTAATGGTAAATGTCCCCCCGATGCCCAGTGCAAGGAATACATTACCTGTTTGCAGCCTCCGCTTGTCCTCCACTGGCTTCCAGGATTCCTCCTCTGCATACATGCAAACCCAATCTGGTTTCCTAGTAAGGGCGCACATGTGACGTCAGACACGCCCTTACTAGGAAACCGCATGGGGTGC